>NC_089825.1:83677981-83865481 GCF_035046505.1 Tiliqua scincoides | reverse complement strand
CAACATATATGAACATACGTAGCTGCCTTACTACTAAGAAGGTCCATGATCCATCCAGGGGAGTTGGGAACCAGGTAAGTATTTGTGTGATCAGGGAGGGAGATGGAGAGGTGGCAAGCTGGCCTCCTGCAGGGTCCTGGAGGCTTGCAGCCCCCTCCGATGTCCTCTGAGGCTTCTGTAAACAATCCTTATCTCTGATCAGCAGGTACTTCTGTTTTCACAGAAGTGAGAAAGTGCAGGACTTTGCAGGAGGCCAGCTCTGCCCCCAAGTTAAGAAATAAGTCCTATGGCGGCAGCACCCCTGAGATCTCTGCAGCACTGTTGCTGCTACTGGAGCAGGGTCACTCCCCTTAAGGGGGAATGCCCTGCTTCTGGTTCCCCGGTGGTCACAACCCACCAGACAACTGATGTAGGCAGCATCCGGGCACCAGCTCTCCTGTTGGATTTCAGCTGGATAGGGGCCCTCCCCAGCTTAGCTAGAGATGCCAGGGGCTGAAACTGGAACCTTCTCTGTCATGAGCTACAGACCCTCTGCTAATTGTCGCAGTGGCATCTCTAGAGGCAGCGGCACCCAGAGTGGAGATGTCATGAAGCTGCCACAAGAAATTTTTGAAACACAAGGAGGTGGTGGCGGCGGCGGCTTTGCGATCAGGCTGCTGCGACCCATTCATTTTCTTTTGGAGGCTTTCGTTAATCCTCCAAAGCAGGGGTGTCCAAAGTTTTTGATAGGAGGGCCACATCATTTGTCTGACACTGTGTCTTGGGGGCCGGGAAAAAAAAGAATGAATTTACATTTAAAATTTGAATAAATTTACATAAGTTTACACAAATGAATATATTAAAGATGGAACTTATACGAATGAATGAAGGTCTTGCAATAGTTCAAGGCCTAAAAAGACCTTGCACAAAGCAAGGCTGGCCTTTCCTTTGCTGCCGCTACTGCATCACAGACATGAAACAACAAGCAGTGGAGGGAGCCCTCATCCCACAGCTCATGGGAGAGGTCAACAGTTGCCCTCACGCTGAGAGCAGCTGTGTCAGGCCAGTGTGAGCTCCAACAAATCTCCGGAGGGCCAGAGGCTCATTGGAGACTGGGGGCTCCCTAAGGGCCGCATTGAGAGGACTCGAGGGCCGCATGTGGCCCCAGGGCCAGGGTTTGGGCAGCCCTGCTCCAAAGGAATGATGGGCAGCAGCACAATCATGAAACCATCACCTCCTCCTCCTTTTTTGTGTTTCCAACATTTCTCACAGCACCTTCACAATCAGACTGCTGCCCCTCCCCCCGTTCCTTCTCCTTTGGAGTCTCTGAAGAAGAAGGCCAGCTACTTACCAGCCATGGCGATGCACTGCTGGCCAAAAACATGAGGAGGTGGAGGAGGAGGTGAAGAGGTGGTGCTGCTGCTTCTCCCGCTGCCACCACCTTGACTGGGTTTCACACAGCAGCCCCTTTCGGCCTGGCAGCGAAGGCGACTGCTCACCCCGCCCCTCCACTTGCTGCGCTTACTGATTTGCAGCTTAAATAGTCTATTAAAAAGGGTTGGGAACTCGACTCAGATGACTTGGACTCGAGTCATGGAAATACTCGTTTTTCGCTGATTCGTTGATTTGTGAGTTGCACGTGTGGAAAACTCAGAAAAACACTCGAGTCAGAGTCCCCCTGACTCGGCGCTTGTCTCCACACATGCTGACTTGAGTCTGTCCGTGTCTGAGTGTGCTTGCTTGCTGTTTTCATGGCGTGAAAAACCTTGTGGGGCCATCATTCAGACTGGGCGAGCAGCAGGGAGGTTCCAGCCACAAGGCAGGGAAGGCTTAATGTTTGCTTTTGCATGGGGGGAGCGTGGGAGATGGGACCGGGCTCTCTTTTCTTTCAATGATCATTGGACGAAGGATGGGCAGTTGGGTATTTTCTTTGACTGAGGCAGGGCAGAAGGAGGAGCCAATGGAGTTCTTGCCTTACGATTGGCTGCAGAAGCCCAGGGAGGGGGAGAAGGCAAGGAAGCGGGAGGGGGCAGTTCATAGCGATCATGCTTTTCACTGCATGGTTGCTCTGAGGAGCTCTATTGTTACCTGGGTGGAGGAAGCCTCATTGAATGACTGGCTACAGTGGGACTACTTCTGAGTAGAGCTGCCAAGGACCGCTACAGGTTCTTTCTTGGGGGGGGGGGAGTCTGAGACAGGTAAGCAGGCGTCAGGGTTGGCCTGATAAACCTTGCAACTGCTGCTTGTGACCCTCCTCCCTCTTGCTGCTTCTGCCCCCTCTGTTTCACAGTCCCTCCCACCCCCTCCTGCCCTGTTTACAGATAGGCAGGGATAGCACGGGAGTGTTTAAAGTGAACTCCAACACATGCACACATCCCAGTAGCAGCCCTTCCCTCCGTGGAGCCAGGGCGGACTTTTTACAGAGCAGGGCAACTCAACTCGAGTCCTTCAAGTCGTGAAAGGGTGACACGGTGACTTGGAAAGTGTCCCCATTATGACTCGTTTTCGAGTCAAGCCACTGGGCAGAGATTCTAGACTCAACTCAAGTCATGCTGTGCTGGGTTTTCCTATTCAAGCTATTAAACATTCTCACTGTTTTCAAGAAGGAAGCTGTGATGGTCAATTATATAGCGAGAGCAGAGCGTTCAGCAATGTTGCAGGGAGATCTGAGACTCCCGAGACCCAGTGATCCTTGCTGTATGAAGCAACCATGTGCCTGTTGGTCTGAGAAGTCAGATTTCATTCTTTCGAGTTCTTGTGAAGACTTTCAATGTCACATGCACCTTTGCTATCAGCCTGGAATTCTTTGAAGCCTTTGCTATCAGCCTGGCTTTCTTTGGAACGGATGTGGCTGCCCTGAGGCATGGAGGCTGAGCAGAGTGGGGGATGAGGTGGAAAGGAGGCAACTTCCAGTAAAGGTTTATGGAATTAAGTCACTGATATGTTAAACCGCAGTTGGAGAAGGAGAGAGAAAATCCTTGAAAAATACATTGCTGGAGGAGAGGGATGCTTGGTTGGCAGTCCTGCACTGAGTCACAGTTCTTTTGTAAGAAAAAAGGTGACTCACTCATAAACAATAGAGAAGCTGTAGAAACTCGTCATCTTCCTAGGAGCAGCTCTTCTTAGGTAACTAAACCAGAGGAGTACTTTTAAACATGTATTAACATGCACACATGAGGCAAAACTTTCATGTGATGGGATCCTGTGTAGTGGCCTGTGCCACAGCTCAGTGGTTCTTTAGAGAATGAGAAGGGAGAGGTGGGTGAAAGTTGCAACAGAAAAACTTTTACTGTGCAGACCAGGGCCAGCCCAAGGCCTCCTGACACCTGAGGCAGGATACCAAATACTAAGCCCTTGCTTAGATGTGCAGTCTCTGTTAGTCCCACTCTCCAATGTTCTAACTCAGTCTTCCTCCATATTTCTTCTTCCTTTCTGTCCCCTTTTCCAATCCAGGGAACCTAAGGAGAAGCAGAGGAGACAATTAGACGGACAGAGAGAGCATCTCCCCACTAATCCGCTGCCGGAGGCATCTGCTTCAGTTGGCTTCATGGATCAATGCCAGGGGAGAGAATCAAAATTAAGAGACTCACATGTTTCTTGGTCAGTCACACAGCAAGGTCCTGAACATAAGTGGTTGCTATATACGAACATAATAAAAAAAAGAAGGAAGATGAAATCCTTAAAAATGAAATCCTCGTGTAACAGCACAAACACAAAGGGGGAAGGGGAGACAGGATGTAGGGAAATTATGTGGGTTACCTAGGAGGAGACCTGGGCCTGGAAAACCAGGGAGTTTGAGGTATTGGGGCAGGAATGGGGAAATGAGGAAAGCTGGGGAGAAAAAACAAGGGGGGTCTTGTATTTCAAACTGCAGCAAAAGACTGTGCCTGATAGTGGTTCTCTGTTGCCTGAACCAAGGTCTACAGGAGGAGTGAGCTGCTTGACTCGAAGTTAACATCATTTCGCCCACTTGTGGGGGATGAGCTAGTTTCTCCCACCACATAATCCCTCTTAATTTATGTCCCAACCCCCCAGTACATATTAGTGGGAAGGGGAGTTTTTCCTTGTACTTTGAGCAGTGGTGTTCCTGGGGGTCCCCGCGCCTGGGGCAACCCCCAGAATTCCGCCCTCCACACCCCATTTCGCCCCCTTCTCCACCCCCTGCACACGTGACCCGGAAGTAATTGCGGTGACGTCATCGTCACCGCAATTACTTCTACGCAACTGCCTCCTCCATTCCCCCTTTGAAAACAAGGGGGAATGGAGGAGGCAGCCGAGGCCCCCACGAATCCTTCTGCGCCATGGGGGTCTCCATGGCAGCGATCTGGGGCTGCTCCCAGCAGCCCCACACCACTGCAGTGGAGACATCCGCGCAGCTTGTAAGCTGCGCAGAAGGCTCTGTGGGGGCCGGGAAGCGGTGCGTGTCCCCTCCAACGTTGAAGGGGGTGCGCGCCCTTCCACTCCGCCCCTGAGGCACATCCTCAGCGGCGGAGTTGGAAAACCTGTTTGGGAAGTGGCACACGTCCCCTCCGAAGTCGGAGGGGGCGCGCGCCACTTCCGCTCCACCCCGAGTGACACCCTCAGCAGCGGAGCAGGTGGACCCAGCCGGGAAGCGGCGCACATCCGCTCTGTCCCTGAGGGACGCCCTCAGAGGCGGAGCAGGGGCACCCAGGAGCACTCCTAGTCGGCAGCCGGATGCTGCCTCCAAGGCAGCATCTCGGCGCCGACTGGACCACCTCCCCTCTCCCCTCCTCCCTTATAGGAGGAGATGAGATGGGCGCCCTAGATTGTAAGTGCCTCTCTAGGGCGCCTGTCTCCTATCCTCTTATAAAGGAGGAGGGGAGGGGCGGCTCGGTCGGCGCCCAGGCGCTGACGGAGAGGCAGCAAGCTGCCTCTCCGCAGCGCTCCTGGGCGCTCCTGCTGGCAGAGGTGGGGGCAGGGCGGGGCGAGGCTTCGAGGCACCCCTGGAGGGTTGGCGCCTGGGGCATTTGCCCCGCTTGCCCCCCCAGGTACGCCAGTGACTTTGAGTCCTTTATGGAAAAGTCAAGGGGGGTTGTTTGATAGAGGCCTGAGGCTGATCTCACCCATTCCCCAAACAGTGATAAAATAGACCAGGAGTTGTAGACTCACGAACCCACACACAGCACTCAAAGAAAGAAACAGATACATTAAGCACATTAAGAATTTGATGGCACATAAGACAAACAAGGAAAGATAGAGGGAAGTTTGTGGGTTGAGGGCAAGGATGGGCCAAGGACCAAGATCACCAGCCTGTTAGATGAGGTGCAATGCATTGCAAGAGGAATAGACACAACACGAGTGCCAAGACTGGGTAATTCTCTGGACTTCCCCAGAGAAAAGGCCAGCCCAGGAGCTAACCAATAACCTTAGGGAGCAATTCAAACCTTGGGCCAGCCTGGGAGGGTCGCAAACATGCCGTAAAGCAAGTTTGTACCTTCAAGCCGCTCCATTCTCCTCAGACTTGTGCCACCTCAGGAGATGGCGCAAGTCTGAGGAGACCCATTGGGGCCAGCAGCCTTTACCCAGGGGTAAGGGGAAAAGTTTCCCCTTGCCTCTGGCTAAGCCGCTGCTGGCCACAATCCTGTGCTGGATACAGCGCAAGCCTCCTGGCTTGCCTGTTCCAGTGCAAGTTAGGATTGCACCCTTTACTCAAGGGAAGAAAGCAGGGCCAGAGTCAGCGCTGCTTTTCTGTGGGAATTGGTGTGGCTTATCACCTTTTTCCAGACAAATAAGCCCCAAACACGGTAGCCTTACCTTGTATGGAAAGCATTCCAGCCCTCTGGTCACTTTGGCTTCCCTCTTTTGCACATTTCCTAGAACTGGACACGCACTACTTTTCTGATGTGCCTAACACAACCTTTTCGTGAAACTCCAAAGCCAAATATTCCCAGACTAACAATTTGTAGCCTGTCCTGCAAATGCTCTCTCTTATTTCTTCAGAGAGTTCTGCAAACGTTTTAAGACTGGCTTGTGCTTTTTAGTGCTCCGACAGAGCATGTCACTTTTGCCCATTTCGTTATCTCTTGTTTGAACAGGTAGTACAAAAAGCAGATTGTAAAGCCTACAATAAGGGCTTTACTCCATATCAGTAAGCCACTAGCTTCTGTTTAATTATATAGATCAGGCCCTTCAGATTTCTGTGGAATTCTTTGTTCTATAAAAGGGAACAGAGAGCACATGCAGCAAGCAGGGAGGAAGGGCAGGGCTGAGATATACACATACAGGTCCAGCCTATTTATACACTGAATTTTTATACACGGATTTTACTCAACACAAATGGCCCCTGCAAATGAGAAGGAATGTGCTGATCCCTGGAGAAAGGAAAAAATGCACCCCTTTAAAATCAGTTTAAAAAACTGAACAGTCCTTTAACAATAGCCTCCTTATTGACGGGAGGGGGCTGCTGGCTGACAATCCATCAATCCTTCTGTCTCTAGCGGACCCCTCCCTTCCCCCTGAGCACTGAAAGAAAGGTGATCACTTTGCATTGGTAAAGGGAGGGGCTAGCTTGGAGGAGGACTGATTGATGGATTGTCTTCTTAATGACTCTTCTTATATCACAAAGGTCAGCAAGGCTGTTTTTAAATCACCAGAGCAAAGAAACCTTGTTTTTTTAAAATTGATTTGCTATAATGTGTTTTTTGCCATCCAAGTAGTGCTTGGAACAGAACCCACACGAATAATGAGGCACAACCTGTATATCTAATGTACACTAAATCAGTGTTTCTCCAATTGTGGGTTGGGACCCACTAGGTGGGTCACAAGCCAATTTCAGGTGGGTCCCCATTCATTGCAATATTTGATTTTTAACAATCCTAGGAAAAAATTTTAACAATCCTAGGCTGCAGACCTACCCACACTTACCCAGGAGTAAGTCCCATTGACTATCATTTTTAAGAGGATATACATAGTGGCTTGTTAAAAGTACAGGTCTGTATGTAATATTTCCCCAAATGCAGTCACATACTATGGGAGCATCAAGTCTATTAAAAATAAAATGTTGAAATGAATGGGGATCCACCTAGTGAGCCCTGAACCTAAGTTTGAGAAACACTGCCTTAGTGGGTGGGATAAGAGTCAGCGACCTCCAGGGGGAGCAGCCCACCTATTCTGTGTTTTGTGAAGGCAAAACAGACTCAGCCACCCTTGGAGACCAAGATGGTTCCAGCCCTGATTGTACAAAGAATTTATTTATTTATTTATTTACAGGTATTTATATACCGCCTTACCTGTGCATAAAAGACAAGCTTTATCTCAGCGCTTACCGTAATAAAGACTTTTGCAAGACTTTAGACCTGCAGTTTAGAACTTTTGTCCGAGGTAGGAAATAGCAAGCCCAGCATCAGGGGTCCTCCAACTTGGGTGCTGGCCAGGGTCCAGGGTCATCCGAAAGCCCATGAATGAGCTCAAAATCCCTGCCCAGTGGCTGGGTTGTGCTCTGAGCTGCTCCTGCCATCACCAAGGGAAGCCTTCTCCGAATCCTTGTGGGGGGGGGGGGTTGGGGATTACTGCTGGAGTACCAGAGCTCAGAAAGTTCCTGGGTGGCCACCACCTTTTTCCCCAATAGTTCAATGCATCCATCTCCTTTTACTGAATGAGTTTCAAGTTCACACTGGTGACTGGCTTGAATGAGCATCTAGGTTTTACATTTCCAAAATAGGGTTGCAGGATATCCAGGGCTGGGGCATCTTGGAATGCCACCCAGTGCTGCCTTGGGTTTGCCACTGTCGCCTCTGCACACACACAAGTCCTTTATCTTGCTCACGGTTGCTTCAAATGCAGACAGCAGGACTTTTAAATTTATTTAAAGGGACCAACATTTGCACCGTCGCTTTGAATCAAACCACAAGTTCTCCACTTCCATGTGCTCACATCCATGGCAGGCTGGAGGGTGGTGGTGGCAGCAGATCTGGGGTGAAGGGCTGAAGGGCCCTGAATCTGATGCCCCCTGACCACCACACAATCCACATCACATCACTAACACATGTTAGTATGTTAATCAAATTTAAAACTGATTTAATAGTTATTATTTCATGGAACCCTGAAAGCTACAGATTTGTGAGGGTATTAGGGTTCATTAACAGAGAACTGTTAGCAGAGGAGGATTCTTGGAACTGAAATTGTTGAACTGTAGATAGGTTCCTGTTAAAGCATTCTAGGAGGAGGAAAGCATTGGAAATAGATTAATGGCCCAATCCTATCCTGTGCGGGTGCATAGGGCGCAGGACTGCTGACACAGCATCTGCTGCAAAGACGTCACTAAACTTAGTGCCACCCAGTGCAAGAAATCATGGTGTCACCCCCCACAGACCTCCTTCCACAATGCACCATACAGAATCCATTACTGTTTTTTGTACAGACCATACATTACTGTTTTTTGTACTAATTTTACTTGTAAATCGTTATTTCTGCTTATCACTGAATGTAATGGCAGTAGTGGTTACAAACAATTAGCAAAATTAAAATTACACCTTTAAATTTCAATATCATAGACGAAGACACATTTAAGATCAAGCTGCACTTGTATCTAGTAAGAGCATGCAGGCCATTTTTCACTTTATTGTGAAAACAAAATGGCTACTATTATAATGCAAATCGATGGTAAGGCCACACCTGGAGTATTGCGTCCAGTTCTGGTCACCACATCTCAAAAAAGACATAGTGGAAATGGAAAAGGTGCAAAAGAGAGCGACTAAGACGATTACTGGGCTGGGGCACCTTCCTTACTAGGAAAGGCTATGGCGTTTGGTCCTCTTCAGCCTAGAAAAGAGGCGCCTGAGGGGGGACATGATTGAGACATACAAAATTATGCAGGGGATGGACAGAGTGGATAGAGAGATGCTCTTTACACTCTCACATAACACCAGAACCAGGGGACATCCACTAAAATTGAGTGTTGGGAGAGTTAGAACAGACAAAAGAAAATATTTCTTTACTCAGCGTGTGGTTGGTCTGTGGAACTCCTTGCCACAGGATTTGGTGATGGCATCTGGCCTGGACACCTTTAAAAGGGAATTGGACAAGTTTCTGGAGGAAAAATCCATTACGGGTTACAAGCCATGATGTGTATGTGCAACCTCCTGATTTTAGAAATGGGCTATGTCAGAATGCCAGATGCAAGGGAGGGCACCAGGATGCAGGTCTCTTGTTATCTGTTGTGCTCCCTGGGGCATTTGGTTGGGGCTGCTGTGAGATACAGGAAGCTGGACTAGATGGGCCTAAGGCCTGATCCAGCAGGGCTGTTCTTATGTTCTTATTCTGATTTGTGAAATAAATGAGTTTTTCTTTTTGCAACATTTATTTCACATATCTATTAGGTAATGGGTTGCTCTGAGAAACAATAGGTCTTGTTGAGTCATTCAGATTCTCAAATTATTTGCTTAATTAAAAAAAATGGTACAAACTATTCTGTGATTTTAATCAATGATTTTAAACATTGATTTATTAAGGGCACAATCCTAACCCCTTATGTCAAGTGCTTTCCAGCACTGGCATAGCGGTGCCAATGGGACGTGCGCTGCATCCTGCAGTTGGGTGTCACTCACAGAGGCCTCCTCAAAGTAAGGGAATGTTTGTTCCCTTACCTCAGAGCTGTCTTGCCCTTATGTCCATGCTGGAAAGCACGGACATAAGGGGTTTGGATTGCGCCCTAACTCAAGTGTTTTTAACCACTTTCTACCACCGGTATGTTTTTGCACAACTCGTAACAAATGTAGTCATTTTGGTGCCACCCCCTCCCTGAGGTGACCTGGTATGATCGGCCCCCTCCCAGTGATGCCCCCAATCTGCTGCACCTTGAGAGCTGGCTGGGAACCAGGTCTCCAGGGGTAGTTAGTAAAGAAAACACCTATCTTTGTGTCAGGCTACGGTCACTCTACCCGTATGGATAGAGATGTTTGAAAACGGTGTTGTTTATTTTACTCAGAAGTAAACCCATTGGGTTCGGTAAGACTGCAATCCTATCTTATTTGGATAATCTGCATCCAAACAAATGCCTCGACTATGGGACTGCTCAAATCTATGCCAGCTCTATTGCTGGAGTAAATTTAAGGAGACTTCTGGGGACATGACAACCCCAGGACAGGGGTCTGGCTTCAGCGGACACCAGCACTGCCAAGATCTTCCCCCATCCCACCTCGTGCCTCATCTGCCCTCACCACTAACAGGACCCCACTACTGGCTGGCCTGAGAGGCGCCAATAGCAACATGTGGTCTCCTGGCCCTTGCACTGGTGGTAACACTCCACAGACTGGCAGAGAGACTGTTGCACCAGCATACCATGTGGTACACTGGCAGACCTCAGGGTTTGCCAGCATACCACATGGATAGGATTAGGCTCTAACAGTACAATCCTATGTATGTCTACTCAGAAGTAAGCTGCTCTAAGTTACTCCCAAGTCAATGTATATAGGATTGCAAACCAAAACTTCTTTAAACATGTAATACAGATGCAGCCTTAAGTCACCATTTGTAAGAAAGTGCTTCTGAGCCTCTCCCACACGAATATGTTTACAGGTGAGAAAAGAGCTGGTTTTTTATTGACTGTATTTTCTAGCTGGCTTTGAGCATTTCACAGATGTGTAAAAAGCAAAAACAGGTGTAGGTCATATATGATAACTGCTCTTAATCACAGAAGTGGAGCATATGGTAAGTGGCTCATTTATTAGAGTGTTCTCTCAGCATGTTCATAGGTATATCCCTCTCCATCCAGGTGAAGAAAAATCTTGTTCCAAATGATATACGAGAAAATATAGTTCCGGTCAGTGGACTGAGGATATTATTGCCTCCCTTTTCCAGAAATTTAGATAAGATTCCCCCTCCCCTTTTAAACACGTGCATTCACTTCCCCCTTTCTGTCGGTTAATTTCCTCCTTGGGTTAAGTAGGCGTTTATTTTCCTGCACAGTGGAGCCATAAGTAGTGGTGGTTGGCTGGTTGCCCGCAGCCTTCACAGTCAATTCCTTTGACATTTTCATTACCTCTGGACAACAGCCGAGACACACCCTACAAAATCCAGGTGTGGCTGCCATGAGCTCACCTGGCATAGGCGGGACAGGGTTACGGTACCCTTAAGGCAGAGTGATCTGCTCACATTTACCACGCTGCAGAGACTGGATGCATCAGAGAAAACTGCTGCAATTTGGGTAATGAAGAAAATCTCTTCTTTTTTTGGTCTTGTTTCTGTTTTTCTTTCTACTTGCTCCTTCATTTTTACCTATTCTTCACTAACAGTTGGCAGTTTTCCCAGTTCTGTGCTTTTTTTTAACCAAAGTTATATAATTTTTGGTTGAAAGTTATGTCTTAAGATATGAAACTTCTGATGTATTGGAATATAAATGGTGGGCTCCACTTCTTTGTAGGCAGCAGATGGGAATAAGAGCCTAAAAGGTCCTTTGCAGAAGATGCTTTAAGTCCAGAGATCTAGAATACTGTGCTTAAAAAAAACAAAAAACTCCACTGAGTTGTGCCATTTCTAGATCATTCAAATTCAAGGAATGAGGAATTCGACAAACACAACCTGCACGAGTATAATGAATGTGCATCCTTTAACTCTTCTTGAACCTTCTCAAGTGTTATGCTAAATTCTTCTTGATCGTGCAACATCACTGGCAAGCAAGGGGCACTTTGCATACTCCTGGTCTTTACTTGTGTAACCTCTGGATAATGTGAGCAATGACAGGACCGTTACTTCTGGGACAACTGTGTCCCAGTCAAATGTCTGGTACTGGACATTTGCTTCTCTTCTTTTTGTGTCCCTACATGTGTATATTTATATTAGATGTACTTTTATATTTTCAAAAGGCAAAGATAGGGTTAGGGCTGGGATAAGAAACTTAGAATATATAACATGGAGTTTGTTGCCCAGTTATACTGGAATGCAAATAACTGGAACACACACACACAAAAACAAGCCATGATGTGTATGCGCAACCTCCTGATTTTAGAAATGGGCTATGTCAGAATGCCAGTGCAAGGGAGGGCACCAGGATGAGGTCTCTTGTTATCTGGTGTGCTCCCTGGGGCATTTGGTGGGCCGCTGTGAGATACAGGAAGCTGGACTAGATGGGCCTACGGCCTGATCCAGTGGGGCTGTTCTGATGTTCTTAGATGCAAATTACCAGGAACACCATTGTCCAGGATACAAATACTCTACTGTCAATGTGAGCTGATGTGAAGGGGAAATGTTACTATGGTTTGGCTTGTGGAGTAAACCTGTGGACAAGACATGCCCTGAGGCCAGGCTTGTGCCTCCATAGGTTGGTCAGTCAAATCCCAGGAGCCACATGCAATTAATGAGCTCGCTGTTCAAGGATGGTTTTCGGGCAGTTCAGGAGAGATCTCCTTGATCATGTCTCATTTCTCTTCTTCCAACTCAGCTAAGGAAATACTGGTAACTTATGGACATTGGAACTCAGTGGTATGAACTCTGGAAGCCTCAGGTGAAATGAATGTAGAGGAGAAGGAGGAGGAAGACGACGCAAAGGACTGGAAGGGGTAGGGGGTAAGGCAAGGGTCAGAAGCCATATGCTGCAAAGAAATACAGCCATGGATTTACAGCCAAAGGCTACTGAAAAAACTCCACAGTCAGGGAATTAGAGGACAGGTCCTCTCATGGATTGAGAACTGGTTGAAGGCCAGGAAGCAGAGAGTGGGTGTCAATGGGCAATTTTCACAATGGAGAGAAGTGAAAAGCGGTGTGCCCCAAGGATCTGTCCTGGGACTGGTGCTTTTCAACCTCTTCATAAATGACCTGGAGACAGGGTTGAGCAGTGAGGTTGCAAAGTTTGCAGACAACATCAAACTTTTCCGAGTGGTGAAGACCAGAAGTGATTGTGAGGAGCTCCAGAGGGATCTCTCCAAACTGGCAGAGTGGGCAGCAAAATGGCAGATGTGTTTCAATGTAAGTAAGTGTAAAGTCATGCACATTGGGGCAAAAAATCAAAACTTCACATATAGGCTAATGGGTTCTAAGCTGTCTGTGACAGATCAGGAGAGAGATCTTGGGGTGGTGGTGGACAGGTTGATGAAAGTGTCGACCCAATGTGCGGCGGCAGTGAAGAAGGCCAATTCTATGCTTGGGATCATTAGGAAAGGTATTGAGAACAAAACGGCTAATATTATAATGCCATTGTACAAATCTATGGTAAGGCCACACCTGGAGTACTGTGTCCAGTTCTGGTCGCTACATCTCAAAAAAGACATAGTGGAAATGGAAAAGGTGCAAAAGAGAGCAACTAAGATGATTACGGGGCTGGGGCACCTTCCTTATGAGGAAAGGCTACAGCGTTTGGGCCTCTTCAGCCTAGAAAAGAGATGCCTGAGGGGGGACATGATTGAGACATACAAAATTATGCAGGGGATGGACAGAGTGGATAGGGAGATGCTCTTTACACTCTCACATAACACCAGAACCAAGGGACATCCACTAAAATTGAGTGTTGGGAGAGTTATAACAGACAAAAGAAAATATTTCTTTACTCAGCGTGTGGTTGGTCTGTGGAACTCCTTGCCACATGATGTGGTGATGGCGACTGACCTGGACGCCTTTAAAAGGGGATTGGACAAGTTTCTGGAGGAAAAATCCATTACGGGTTACAAGCCATGATGTGTATGTGCAACCTCCTGATTTTAGAAATGGGTTATGTCAGAATGCCAGATGCAAGGGAGGGCACCAGGATGAGGTCTCTTGTTATCTGTTGTGCTCCCTGGGGCATTTGGTGGGCCGCTGTGAGGCCCACAGGAAGCTGGACTAGATGGGCCTATGGCCTGATCCAGTGGGGCTGTTCTTATGTTCTTATGTACTGTAGGTTGGGAACCATTGGAAAGCTACTGCACTAGTGGATGCTCTGGCTCTTCACTGTATAGAAGTAAGAGTTGAGTGAATCAGGTAGACCAGCCCTTTGCACTGAACCTAGGGTTACCAACTGTTTTTTTTCTGGCAGATCTCCTGTGCCTTTAACAGATAAGATACTGCACAGCTTGGGGCCTGGGTATCTGAAAGATTGCCTTTTCCAACATGAGTCTGCCCGTGCAGCGATGGTCTATGGAGGCTCTTCTCTGGCGGCTGCTGCTAACAGGGTGGCAACTGGGAGTAGGGCCTTTTCAGTGGTGGCACCGTGTTTGTGGAACACTCTTGCCAGAGAAACTTGCCTAGCATGTACTTTGATGTTATTTCAGTGCCAAAGTCCTTTTTTACTTCCAAGGCCTTTCAATGTCAGTATCATTATGATGATTTTAATACTGCTCTTATCCACTGCTGTTTTGTTTTGTATTTTGTGTGTACAACTTCTAAACCACTGTTGATTGTTGAAGGGAGCGTACACATTTTTTTCAGATAAATAAAACAGTTCCTCCTGCAGTCACCATCTTGGCTGGGCCTCCCACAGTACCCCCTTCCAGCCTGGTACCAGGGACAAACTGCCTAACCCTTACCCAGTCACTCTCCACTTGCTATGCCACTGCATAAGGTTGTGTTATCCAACCCAATGAAAAGTGGACATATATGCAGACTTTATGAGCCTGTAGATCAGCTATTTTCAACCAGTGTGCCGTGGCACACTGGTGTTCTGCAAATGGTCCACAGGTGTGCCGTGGGATTTTGGCAAATTTATTTATTATTTATTGAATAAATGGCATTTATTAATAGGGCCATTGAGGGATGTGAACCCCCCATCAGCAGCATGGTGTGCTTTGTCAATTGTCCAAACACCGATGGTGTGCCTTGACAATTTTAATGCCTTGTCAGTGCACCAAGAGATGAAAAAGGTTGAAAATCAAGGGGGGGGGGATTGTTCAGGCTCTGTGATATAGATAGTGGAAATTGAATGAAAAGGTCACAATCTGGAATAGAGGAAAAAATGGACCCTGGCTTTTCTTGGGCAAGGGCCAATGTGTTTTCATGAAAAGTGTGGCCACTTGAAATTCCACACGTGGAGGACCTCTATGTACAACCTCAGATTCAGCTAATCTGTGGGCCATTGCTGCAATCAGCATGCTGGCTGTAAATGATGAATCATTTATTCAAATCTGTTTGTAGCAGTCCTTATCTCCGCTTTTCTTGGGAAATTTGAGCTGCCATGGGCAAGCAGGCCTATCAGTCATTCCCTCTCCCTAGTGGTGAGGTGGAAAGGAAGGTTGGATCACAGATTACACAATCCTTAATCATTGGTTTGTGGTTCACTTGGATTAACAGGGTGTGCCATGAAGATTGAGGTATATACAGTTGTCATGGTTACCGAGGCCTGTTTGTTTTGAGAGAAGTAACAACAGGCTGTGTTGTTACACACAACTAATGCTACGCCTCCAGATCTCACGAACTTGGGAACCCAAAGCGCTGAGATATTTGCATATGCGTGCAACCATAAAGAACACTGAGAAGACTGTCCACAGGCTCCATGGTTGAGGGTGTCTGAATCCCAACCTGAAATGGGAGGGACGAAAACTCTGGAAAGGCCTCTATTGCATTCTAATGATAGTGTTACACATTCTATGCTTCTCCAAGTGGCAAGAAGTTTACTCTGTAAACCTGGTTTACTCAGATTTGCACACTAGCTGGCTGCACAGGCTACTGGAGGTAGACTACCTCTTCTTTGCATTAAAAGCCTCTCCGTTGTGTTAACAGACACTCTGCTGCATGCTATAGGAGATGCAATTGCCTCATTAAGAGCATCTTTATTGTGCTTTGACCACCATCATATATGTGGTCTGTTGTTAAGTGAATGGTTGTTAAGCAGCGCATGCCTGTATGCTGGTAGAGCATACGTGAAGGCAGAGATACTCTTATGTGCCAAGAGGTGCATTATCCAATTTCAGATCCTCAGGAACCTCAAAGGGGTCTTCAGCCAACTCTTACTTATCTCTGTCCTTTTTTCAGACATTCTATAACCTGGCACCCAGCTTTCTATGTCACAGGCATGTTCTCTAGCCAGGAACAGTATTTATCTCTTCAGACAAATGGTCACTGACCTTCTGTTACCATGGCCACTGTCCATACTTACCAACTGAATAGTTTCTGCTTGACTCCTTTGAAAAGTCTCTCTCACACATGTACACGCACAGACGCACATGTATTCTCTTACAACAGCGATTCCCAACTTTAGGAGCCCATGGACCACTGAGGCAAAAATCAGACCTGTCATGGACCACATAAAATGCCAGTTGTGGGCAGTCTGTTCTCCGCCCTCTCTGGTGTTCCATGGGGAAGCATCTCTCAAGTGAGCACTTCCCCACGGACCACCAGAGAGGGTGGAGATCAGACCAGCTGCAGCCTTCAGTGTCTCCACTCTCTGGTGTTCCATGGGGAAGCATCTCTCGATTGAGCATTCCCCCACAGGTCACCAGAGAGAGTGGAGAATGGACCACCTACAGATGCAGCTTTCAGTGTCTCCACCCTCACTAGTAGTCCGTGGGGAAGCATCTCTCAAGTGAGCACTCCCCCCACGGACCACCAACTTTACTTTACCACCAACCTTTTGGTCAGCAGTAAAGTGAGTAGCCCCATTGTGGGGCTGCTTCTCTTACCCGGGAGAAGGGAACAAAAATCCCCTTCTCCCGAGGTGCTGTCTGCAGTAGCCAGAGGCGTGCAGGATCCAGCGGCAGCTGTTCTCGGTGCTGCTGAAGCTGGGTGCCCCAAGCAGCTCAGGTTTGGGCTGTTAGTCCCCAGACTCTTGTAAGCAGCAGAAGCAGGAAGCTACATGATTTTATCTGTGTGAAACAGATCATTAATGCTAGGTAGGATGTAAGGTGTAATATATTTTCAAAGAGGGAGTAATTTCAGAAAGTTTCAGCAGCACTATCTATAGGATTTTTTTTTAAATTTTCCCCTGATTGGCCCACCTTTACAAACTGAGAACTGAATAAACTGAGTATACCTGATGCAGTGTGCAGATAGGGCATGATTCTTTTGATTCACATTCACTCTGCAAATCCTTTCCACTCTGCAAATGGGGAAAAAAGAGACAGCTCTATTGTGGGAAGTGGAAGCCCATTGAAAGGCAGCTTTCTGGTTTCCATATTGAGAGAAACGGGGAGAGGAAAGAATAGTTTGTTCATGTCCGTGTTCATTATTCATATTCATGTATAACCATGTTCGTGGTTATATAATTCCCAGGGCACATAATGTTCTGGCTATTTTTTAAACATTTTTCCTCTGCCTCTCCCATCAGCCTTCAGGGAGGTTAGTCAGCACTAGCTAGACATGACATATGACACGCATTACAGACCTTACCTTCTCCACCCTGACCTTGAGCTATAAACTCTGTCTGAGACCAATTTTTCTGCTTCTGAAGCATGCTTCAGTAGCCTATAAAAACGTGAAAGGATCTAAAGTAGATCGGAGGAAAGTTGCCATGGTGGCCAAGATCAACAGTGCAAATAGATAAGCAAAACATACACCAACTTATGGGAGTTCTCACTATCTCTGCCTCTGTTGTCTTACCTATGTTATGGGTGTGTTATGGGAGCTTCAAATCTTTCAAGAGTTCCCATTTCTTTTCTGTGTCTGCTGTTAACTCTGTTTCATACTCTATCCACCTTTTGTCTACAGCAGGGGTTCTTAACCTGTTGGGCCTGCACCCATAGGGAATTCATGAAGGGCACCCAGGGGTGCATAAGTTGCTCCCAAAATTAAGAAAAAAAATGCATTGGTACATATTTATTTCACTAGATGAGAACAAATTTTGAATTTTTCTGAATTTGGCACTGACTACTGATGGGGCTACAAAAACCAATACTATAGTTTCTTATTGGCCACAATATTTTTGTTTCTGGTCTTCTTGTTGATTTTTCTTGCAAATTCTTTTTATGTCTTCAAATTCTATGAAGCAAACACTTTTTTTTTCTTTCTATGATTGAGATATAATGTTGTTTTTTGCAGTTCCACTTCTTGCCATATATGTTCAATGCAATTTCAGGAAAATGGCTAATAATAATATAAATAATATAAACACCAAAAAATACTTTGCGGGGGAAGGCAATACATGAGTACTCTTAAATTCTCCAGGGGTGCAAGGCACAAAAGGTTAAGAATCTCTGGTCTAGGCTCCTATAACACATACTCCAATTGTCTCAGTTTACCATGGACAGTTCTGGTTTTTCTGGTGCCAGTCCCTGCTACTTTCCCTCTTTTGCCTTTTAGAGATGCCATTTTACAAATGTTGTTGTGGGGTGGTTAGAGCAGGGGTGTCAAATATAATGTCCACAGGCCAAATGCAGCCCCTAGAAGCTATTTATCTGGCCCCCATTATAACTGGGCTCTCTCATATCTTAAAATATGAACAAGATTTGCACATTGTCATTTCCAGCTAATGAGTTCCTAAGTGAGAACAAAGTACTTATTTCCAGCCATCATCTGCTTAATGATGTCACTTCCGGCCCTCAGCTGGCACCATGAAAGCTAACTTGAGCCCTCTGTATGAAACAAGTTTGACACCCCTGGGTTAAAGTGATGCCACTTTCCTCTGTTGCTTTAAAAGTTACATCTCTGAAGATACAGCTGAACTCTGCATGCAAATTCCTGTGAATGCATGCCAAAGGTCGATGAATTGCTTACCATCTATTGAACATGTGCGTGTTGCAGCGGTTCTTGTATAGCAAGATACTGTGTGTTGCACAATTGAACATTCCGTTAGAAAAGGAAATGATTATTTACTATTAGTAAACTGCTTACTGAAATAGTACATCCTGCTTCAGGCCAGTGCAGGACAGGCCATGGCAAAGTAAATTATTTAATTATACCACAGGCAGAGGAGAACCTGGCTTTAGCAATGTGTAACAACGTGTTGGGAAGGGGGGCCTCTCTGTTATAATTGTACTGTTATAATTATAACTGTTATACTGTTATAAATAATGTATAATGTACATTCCTGTTATAATTGTACTGCAATTCTTTATTTTCATTGGGATTTACAGAGCATCATATAACTACTTCCTCCTTGTTGACCTTCCTTCCTGCTATACCCAACTCTCTGCCCAGAGCACCTGTGCTAACTAACATCTCAATAACAGGAATGAGATGCCTGCCCTTTTCCTAAGACTCATTCACATAAAATTCTAGTCCTCCTGTTCTGTTCTACTGTCAAGATTGTAATCCTACCATTAAAAATGTAAGTTCCTTCCCTTCCCCACCTTTTGTCATCTGTTACCAGCTGAAGCTAAAGGAGATTCCTGATCAAAATACTCATAACCTTTTCTCCTGTGTTTGAAGGTTCCACCTACATGGGTCTTTCCCTTTGATGAAGCAGACCCTCTAAGAAGTTTACAGGCTCTGCCAGAATCTTAAACGAGCAAAAGCTGAGAGCATAAATAGCTCTTGAAGATTTTATAACCAAAGGATGTCAAAGGTCATCCCAAACCACGTCTTACAAGTTGGACAGACTATCTGTGTTTCATCCCCAGAAGAACATGCCTGTTTTCACCCTAGTGGGTGCTCATCTTGTCACACTTTGCCAGAACAGTATTTTTATTACTCAATGGAAGGTTGGAACAGATCGAACTCATTGCCCCAAACTGGAGGACGCTCATTACCCAAGACAGAAATCTATGACTCTTGTAAGCCTAACACAGAGGTCGTGTCTCTGACATCTCCAACTATGGGAGATAAATGTCTGCAAGAAGACCCAACTAGCACAAGCAATTATGTCTGTCCAGTCTCTCCTACTTTGGATATATCCATTGAGAATTTGAACAATCTGATCTTGGAAATCGACCCCACTTTCCAGCCACTCCAAGTGAAGCCAGCTCAAAGTCAGAGTCCTGCCCAAGCTATTCCACCAAGCAACATGAAGCAGGCCTCAGAATCACCAGGTAAGATGGAGAATTGATCGGATCAAAGGGTTCAATCTGTAGAGTCAATGGCAAAGTTGTCATGGGTTGCCCCTTGGGGACAAGATTTGTGTATGTCAGACCAGACATGCAGCTACTTCTCAGAGTTCTCAGAACTCTCTCCTGGATCCTTAAATACTTGCATGTGGGAGCAATCAGAAGACTGGTTCTCACCCCCACAAAAATCCCTTCCCAAAAGTTGTCATGGTGAATTTGTCATCTGCCAGGTTAAAAAAAAAAATACATCTGTATAACCTTACATCAAAGAGCTTCCTAAATGGAAAATGACTTGCCCACAGAATTGTATTATCTTATATACAAGATATATACAAGCACTTGAAAAGTGAAATGGCACATGACGGTCACCAGGGAAAACAGATGTGATTTAATGAAAGACATGCTAGTAGATACAGAGTTCAACATACTGAAAAAAAAAAATCTCAGAATTTTTCTTTTACCAAACAAGTTTTCAGTCCTTAAGATTGCAAAAAATACAGGTATGAAAAGATATGGGCGGGGAGTGCGTAATGAAACCTGAAGTGCCAGAGAAGGGCTTAGGCAGGACTTGCAGTAGGAATGGAGTTGGGTTCCTGGACCACCTTGCCCCCCCACCCATTTTCCCTGGTTTCCACAAGCCAAGCAAACAATGCAAAATAAACCCAGATGTGCAGATGAGCTTAATCTTATAATTTATACCAGTTGCAGAATTTTGATATTTGTTTTCAGTGTAGAGTACATACAGACCTGAATCTGCATGTTTCATTTCCAGTCCCCTGGGTCTCCACGCAGTATAGTGCCAAGAGAGGAGAGGTGGATAAATGAGGGGCAGTGATGGAATACTATTTTGCCCTGCTAGTTTCCCCTACATTCATAGATTCAGGATGGATCGTTGATTGTATAGAAAATACCCAATTAAATTCTCCGAATAAAAACTGGGCCAAGTGAAACCTTGCCCAAGTGAAACCTTGCCCAAGTGCTCATTTTCCATTAAAAACTTAAGCTTGAGGACCCAACAGCAATTCCAGACAGAACCATCTTTAAAGTTTGATCTTCAGTGAGCCCCCAAGGGAAGCCATTTCACAGTTGTGGGCAAGCATCAGGAATGTATTTCCATGTGCTTTTGCCTTTTGAATTTGGCGCATGGCCGATACACTTGTGGAGACCATTCCTGAAGGAACTAAGAGATGGTGATGTGATAGGCAGAAGAGAGGTAAGCAATAAGGTATGCAGAGTCCCTGCAATTTACTGGTACAGGCTGTGGGGAGGACATGTGCCTGAGGGCAGGGCCAGCCCAGCTATGCAACACAGCTTGCATAATAAGCAGTGGTAGGGAAAGCACCAAGGTTATAATCCTATATATTGTATAGGGTGGTGGATTATTCACAAGGATTCCATGGCTCCCCTGGCTGGTTTTGTGGCTCCTTGGTGAGCCACAGCTCTCTGCGAGCCTGTGGAGCACTGCCGCTGGTGCAAAACCCAAAAGGCTTTATGCCACTGACAGTGCCCTGCAGGTCGGCCACCAACATGGTTTTGTTGGCAGTGGGGGCAGGATGGGGAAAGATCAGAGTAGAATGGGGGCAGATCTCAGCCGTAGTGGCGCCCACCATACCTGAAACCTCCATCCTGGCCCAGAGATGCCCCCAGAAGGCTCCTCAGGATTATGCCTGCAAAAGAGCTGGTGTAGCTCTGAGGAGTCCCATAGGGAACCAGGCAATAGCCAAGGAGGTAAATACAATTTTTCTTTACTTATTTTTCCCGACCAGCTTGATCCCCAACCAACCTGCAGGATGCTGCTGTCACTGCATCAGTGGCCCTGCACTGTACAGGCTGGCCCAGGATAGGATTGGGCTGCTAGTGCCCTTCTTACACACCAGTTCTGTTCCAGAGGTCTGTACGGAAGTCAGAATGTGCGTAGTATACTGCAACAGGCATATGGAGCCTGCACAAAAGCCCCAACACAGTCATCTGTAACTTGGATGTCTGTAACTTGGAGATCCAGTGTATAAATGGCGGCTATTGGCCAGGACAGCCAAATGGAACTTCCATGTATAGATATGATGTACCTCTGAATACTGGGGACGAAGAAGGGAAGGCCATTATCGGAGGCATGTCATGCTTGTAAACTCCTATTTGGCTGGGGATATAGAATGCAGAATTAGATAAGGTATTGAAAGATAAGTCTTATATTCCTGGGACCAATAATCTTGCACATAGAAAGCCTGACTTGTTTGCATTTGCAAAGCATTCTACGTATCAAGCAGGTCCACACCAGCAATCTCAATCGGCACAGTTCAGACAAGGTCTATCACCTCATCTACTGCTTTTAAGGGCTGGGCCTGAGATGCATCTACTGTTACGTTGTTCCAGTTTGGGGGATTTTTATCACATCTCCATGTGATTGTTCCACCATACCTGATTGATTTTTCTCAATGGCAGATATTTAGATGGGCCAATTAAATGTAACCATTTGTGTGTGTGCTTTGCCAATGGACTTGGTGGGGGACTTGTTCCGACAAGTCTGCTTACTAATTCTAAAAACTAGGTGATGCCTCAGCGAGTGTTTCATGTGATGTGATGATTATCAAAGGCAATACGGATTAACAATTCCTCCCCCGCTGCCCCCTTTAGATTTATCTTCATGAACTGAAGTAACCAGGCTTGTCAGGAAACTCAAAAGCCTTGATAATTTACAACTCTCCACCCCACACATTCCTTTTAGGTTAGTGTAA
Source organism: Tiliqua scincoides (assembly GCF_035046505.1). NCBI lineage: Eukaryota > Metazoa > Chordata > Lepidosauria > Squamata > Scincidae > Tiliqua > Tiliqua scincoides. The sequence goes on along the minus strand of NC_089825.1, from coordinate 83,842,932 downwards.
AAAAAATTTCCCATACTGTAGATGTTCTGTCTCAGTCTTATCATCTGAAATGGAAACATAGCAATAGTGTTTCAGCCTTTAGCATAAGATTTCTTGGGTATCTTTAGAATGCACGTGGCCTTGCTCAAGACACCCAGGTTGCATAATTCAGCCCAGCAGTATGAGAGCTATTGTCCAGGATATGACTAAAGAGCCAAAATGCACATTCAGAAGCTTCCGGCAAGCAAGAGTTACCACAAAAAACAGCCCTCCCTTGTCTAATCATGACTAATAGCTGCTGATAGATTAATATATGGAGGATAGAACTCACACTTTTAAAATTTCAACACCATCTGACACAGTGTCCATCAGCACATCCTGTGGTGCTGAATTCAGCAATTATGTGAGCAAGTACTTTCTCCACACAATGGTACTTCAGAGGAAAGAACCTTCCCCCAAGCAACTTCATTGATGATTCTGAACCATAGCATTACACAAGTGGGATAGAAGTCTCTATGTCCACACCATTCATAGTTTTGTAAACGTCTATCAGTCATCTCTTTTTCCTTAGCTAAAAAGTTACAAGCATTAATTTCCTATTTCATCATAAGGAAGGTTCTCCAGATCCTCGATCGTGAATGGATTGCCTGGATTATTCATCGCAAGCACAGGTTTGCATGCCACCACTGTTAAGAAGGTTTGGAGTGGCATTTGGGGTCGTGGAATGCACGTGTGACGAAGATTCCACATTAATTTCCCCAAACACAATTAAGTTCAGCTAGGAAAGAGAGCATCTGGGCTATTAATTCAGATATTCCAGTTGTTTACATGTTGTGCTGTCACAGGAACCGTTCCTATGTGGATTTTTCTCATGGCGTGGCAGTCACATTGAAGCCATTGCAGCCATGTGGATGGGACGGAGTCAGTTGCATGCATTTTCCCTAAGACTAAGGCTAAGACCTTGTTGAGAATTTCATGGGAAAGACTTATGCGGACAGCCCCACCAGAGCTGGCTCAGCCATGACACAAGTTGACACAGCTTGCATCAACAGTAAATGGTGTAGGCGCGAAGGGCAGCAGATTCCAGATTTCCTTCATCCCACTTCTGCTACCACCTCCCCCCAGTCCCCTGGAAATGCATCGATCCACTTCCGGACCGTGCTCCATTGTATGGTTTTGTCAAACCAGGAAGTGTGAGACTTCTTATTTTATTTAAAGGAACCATCAGTTCAGTTTTATTACGGTCACCGACCAGCATAAAAATAACAATACATTCATAGTAGTTAGTTAGTTAACCTTTATTGGCATTATAAATATTACAGCAAACAACTGACAACAAAGTGGAACAATACAACCGTTATCCACTAGACTAGTTCAGGAAAACTAAATAAAGAAAAAAAGAAATAGGATCTAGAAAGAAAAGGAGCCAGAAGGGACAACCTTATCCTTTCAATAAAACAGGTGTTAGATGGAAAAAGGTGACTACAAAAATTTTAAAGAAGATTTTATAGAACTAAAGTCCGGCGTTTTTTGTAATATATAGGCCAGGAAACTAGCCACTGAATACGTCAAGGGAGCAATAGAGTCTTCCAACAACTGGGGAAGGGGTGATACCTGAGGGGGAAAATTAGAAATCCAGGATTCTAGATAAATATTTTTTTCACCTCACTAATCCTAGACTGAAGAGAGCCTTCATGCTCGCTAGACTCAACATATTTCCCTCAGCTGTTCATTATGGTCGTTTCATGCGAGTTCCTCGTGAGAAACGATTATGTTTATTCTGTGGGGAGACCCCGGATACTCTTTTACACATTTTGCTTTTTTGTCCCTCTCATGATTCTCATCGTAGGATACATTCATAGTATACAACTGAACATCCTAACATAGACACTTAACAACATAGCAACATAAAATACTAACAATTAATAGACTAAACTAAATTAATAGACGAACTAAAATACTAACAATAGACCTAAGTCTAGATAAGACTAAATTTGATCTAGTTATTGTGGATACAGTAACTGAGGAAGGTACTTCTGAAAGTCTTCTAGTCCATATTGAGGAACCATATGAATGTAGGAGCTTCTTCATTTGCACGATCCCTTTAAATAGGGACCATGTCCTGAACTTCCTGGTTTGGGAAAATTGCAGGACAGAGCATGCTAAGGTGTTGTTTTTTTTTGTTATTGTTTTTTTTTTTTTTACTGCACCCCAGCAGAAGTTGACCCAGGGTGGCATCAGGTGACATCCCCTTTCATGCCATCCATGAGGTCCACCCATATGGTTGTTTGCACAGCTGTTGTACATAGTGTGCATTGGGTGGCCACTGTTAAAAAGGGCATTGCCAGGCTTGTGGTTATAAAGAAAGGAAAAAAAAAAACTTTATTAAAGAAAATACATAATTGGATATGAGAATGAGAGAGGCAGAGAGCCTGTTCTGTGGGGGGGGGGGGGGAGGAAGGAAGCCTGAGAATAGCAATCTGCATACTAAAAGAGACTTACAGGAAAGAAAAATCAAGAAACCCTTCATGGCCCCTCCAACTATCTACTGTATATTTCCCCCTTTAGGTGCAGGATGTTTATGCAGGGTTACTGCACCTTTCTCCTCTTCCAACAGTGGTCACAGGCCTTTCAGTATTACCACAATGCTGTGGGGTGAATCCATAGAGAGAGGGTCCCACCACAACATTAATATAATTTCTTTGGGGCACACTATCACATGAGAACACATAGAAATGCAACCAAATTAGCAAATGTGGTACATCATCTGTGATACTGTTTGGTGCAACCCCCTCCTCCTTCTCCTCCAAAGTTAAAGGCAGCACCTAAAGAGTGAGATTCCCTTAGAGCAGTGGTTCCATGAGATTCTTGCATGATCGCATGAAATGTCACGTGATGGTGCCGCTGTGACAGGGTACCGTGGACAAAGGGCACCACGGCAGTGGTAAGTTTCAGAATGACTTTCTTAGAGGAGTGAATACTAGAGACTATGGTATCTTTGTAATAATGCAATAAAAAAATAAATGTAGAGATATTGTGAGTGGCCTGAAAGCAAGAAAAAAAGGCAGTACCCGAGCCACTGAACATCAACCCTCTTCCCGTTCCTCAGTATCTGCTGCTTTCCAGCTCTCAGCCTGCACCTCTGCCCGGACAAGACTAGCTTTAGCCTCCACTCTGGCAGGTGACTTTGAACAGCTTATTCCAGGTACTTTGAACAGCCAAATGTCCATTAGGGCTTGTTGTTCCCCATCAATGATCATATCATGCCAGTGCCTTTGGGCATCACAGAAGAGCATGACTCACATCACTATGTCAGATTTTTGTACTTGGGTGCAGATTTCTGAGTGCAAAACACATGAACGTAGCATTGTTTATGGAGGGCGTGCAACACCCCTCTCCTTCCTGCCACACCTCCATTTATATAAAAATTGCAGCCAGCATCATTTTTAAACTGATTTTTTCCCCATGCATTTGCATTAGCAAACCACGGTTCTCTCACCATCCACATTCCTCTCTCCCCCACTAATATGGGGACAACAAAAGTGATTTACCTTGTAGGAATGCAAATGGCTTTGGACGATATCCTGTAAATGTGTTATCTTTTCCAAAGGTTCCATGTTTTAAAAAGAAAGCGGGCTCTCCCTCTTCCCTCCTTTCAAAACATCTGGAAATCTTACATCTGCAGTGCAGATTATACTTGTTAAATTACAATCCATTTGGCTTTACCCAGGAAGGAATTACTTTATGGGGGAGAGGATTTAAACTGGAAGCCTTCCTTGAATAATTTGGCAAAGCTGTCAAGTGGAGCTTTTGAATGCAGGATTTCTGTACCTCCATTTTCAAACTGGACAAATGTGTTAGGCCCAGTTCAAAAATAAACCACCGTTCTCTGGGACAGCAATGTGGTCTTAGAGCACCTATAGAAACCCTATGCAATGCTGTGGTGATGCGTAAAGGGCCCTTTACAAAATCCATATGAATACATGGGATTATCTGTATGACATGTATAGGAAAAGCTCAGTGTGAGATCACTGCCTTCCTGGAGCCAAGCAGCACTGAGGTGTGGCCTTGCACAAGCTCCTTTTGCTTGCTGCTGATGTATTTCTTGGGAGGATCCAGATGTTTTTCATCTGGAGTCAGGTACAGGCAGGGCCCTTGTGGGAAGAGATAAAAACTGTACCCCACCCTCTCCTACAGGTGCCAACAAGAAATGGGCTCTATGATTATCACTGAGTCTAGTCTACCTAGCCAACATTTCTGCAGACCTTTCAGATTAGGGAAAGGATAGTAGGTAAATTTCTTTAGACAATGTAGGAGGCAAACCACTCTGGAAGTGATGCCTTTTGACCTCAGCCTTGTGCCCCTTAATCCCAAGCATATCTGTGTAGGACTTAATGTGCATCCTGGGTTAGGTCATATATTATTGCCTCGTACTGTCTATTGGCTTATCTTGGCTCATATACTATCTGCTGAGTCTGGCAGTGGGTCAGCAGTGTCTCTAAGCCAGAGGTCCCCAGCACTGCTATCTGAAAGGCCTCTTTAACTCAAGATGCCAAGGATTGAAACTGGTACCTAGTGCACAGAAAGCATGTGATCTTCCCTGAGCTAAGGTCTCTGCCATAGATTGCTGTATATTATGATTGCACACATGGGGAGGGAATTGCTGCATTTGACCTGGAAAACGATAATTATCTGTGGTGTTCCTCCAAGTGCGTGATTGTCACATGCATTAATTCCAACATGGAAATACTTTCTGAGTGGAAAGCTTGTCACATGTTGGTCTTAGTGTTGAGACAAATGCACTTTGCAATCTACATATGCCCCCCCCCTCGTATTTCAAGGCTCGTATTTCAAGGCTTAGCTCTAGCACTGAGAACGGGTTCCAGGGCTGTCTCAAATTAAGCCTGACAGGTAACATCTAGGCATCTAGATGTCTAGATCTAGGCATCTAGATTCAGGCATCTAGGCACATTGGGTATGGCTACATGGATGGTCCCTTCAGTCCTCAATTGTTGGTGTTGGGCTGAATTGAAAAAAGGGAATGAGAAGTTTCTCCAGTTTAGAGTTCAGAGGCAAATTTTTATTGCCTCAAAAGAATTTGCTTTGGCATCCAAAGCCAAGCCAGTCCCAAACAAGTCTCACTCCTCCAGTATTCCACAGTTGTTAAAAATAAAAGAATAATCTTGCCACCCAAGGGCTTGAACTGTCTTCAAACGTAACAGTAAGCAATACATTTGATCCCCTCTTGCACAGTTTTACCATGTGTGAATGTAAGAAATGAAATTATTTGTATTTCCCAGCTCATGTTGCTTCTCCATTTGCAGACTGAATACAAACCACTTGGGCAGCCCAGTCTCCTCTCTGTTCTTCACCTTCCATGCCCCCTTCCACCCACCCCTCTCTTTCCTTCCCACACTGACTTACCCGCACCAAGTCTCCTTCTCCGGCCACTGGCCAGGCCAGGCCAGGCCGTGCTGTATGGCATTTCACATTTTGCAAGAGCCGTAAAGGACCTTTCACTCCCAGAACATTAATTCAAGCCACGTAAGGCCTATTTAGAATTGGACTGTAAGTCCTCTATGTGAAAATTTTCTGGTCACTAAAAAGCAGTTCTATGAACTGGCTTGGCTAAAGAAGTGAAAGAGTCCCTCAATTCAAGTTAAAAGAACTATTCATGAGCAGATATATTATTACTACTCAATGTTAAATCCCATCCATCATCCAAGGAGCTCAGAGTGGTTACTCCCTTTCTTCCTCACAACACCCCTGTGGGGTAGGCTGAGAGAGGGTGATTGGTCCAAAGTCACCCAAGTTAGCTGCATAGCTGAGAGTCAATTTGAAGTCACATATCTTCAATCCCGCTCTAATACTCCAATCACCGTACCACGCTGTATCCCAATACAGTGGTTAAGAGACTGAGCTGTGAGCCATAAAGTCCCATGTTCAGATCTCATGCCTTTGCCATTAAGTAGTCTTAGATAAGCCACTGTTCTCTTAGGTTCAGTGCCCACCAGCCCCAGTCTGCAGTATGGAGATAATGTGACTGGCCAATTTTACAGGGAAGTGATTTGAAGATTTTGTTGTGAGAGCGATTGAGGACTATCGCATGATACTGAACACTGAAGTGCTGTATGCATGCTTAGGATGATTAGGTACTGGTCTTCAATGTAGCAAAGAAAGTAAAGTACAGTATATTATGAAAACAGGGTTAAACCATATCAAACCTCTGTTCTCTTTGTTTTGTTTTGCTTACCAGACATAAAATACATTGAAATGTCACCTGCTAGAGCAAAGTGCCAGGAGTTGTCACGGCAAAGTTCAACAAGTCCTATCGGCACCCCACTGTCCATGTCTCCTGTAAACCACGGCCATTTGTTTCTGCACAGAGGTGTTCGTGGAGACCACTGCAACACCAATGGTCATGTGACCTCCTTGAGTGGTGGTGATTGTAGACGCCACCAGCATTTCCTGCCCACAGGGAGGCAGTCACCAACATGCATCCAGGTGTCCCAGAGCATCTCCATTCCACAGCCAGATCAGAAGAACTCTGCTGCACATGGGTCACCTTCTCGTCTGGCAACTTCCCCCGGCTTTGAGAATGCTGCAAAGTTATCATGGCACGGGAAGATACAGCAGCGCATCAGTGAAGCATCTGTGCTTTCAACAAGCCCCGGATCGGACACCAGTTACATTCTTGGAAGGTAATGCTGCTGCTGACCAGGAATCCACTTGTGGCTTCTGACATGTTCTGCTGAGAGAGCCCATAAGCTGCAGGGATCCTTTAAGGGGCAATGTACAAAGCTGCCTTATATGAAGTCATTGGTCCATTTGGGTCAATATTATCAACACTGACTAGCAGTGACTCTCCAGGGCAGCAATTTTCAGCCTGTAGGCCGTGGCACATTGGTGGACCACAGAAGGTCCACAGGTGTGCTTGGGAGAGTGTCATTTATTAATAAGGCCATTGGGAGACTTCACAGCTCTGATTTCTTGATAAGCCGAAACTCACACAGAAGCTGGGTTGCAGACGGGCATCAGTCCGTGGACCAGTTTGAGAAGCACTGCTGTAGAACATCTCATGCATACCTTTTGATGCTATATAATAGTCGTTGCACTAGTCTCCCTTAATGCTTCTGTATTTCATGTCTCTGTTTGCAGCAACACCCAGTCGTGGTCCAACAATGAACCTGAGTCCTCTCAAGCCAGGCCAATGGGAAACCATTCATCAGCTGGGTCCCTCGGCAGCTCTTACGTTGACTGTCATAGCTCGGGTTCCTATTACCCCAGTTTCACCTACTCCCAAAAAAGAAATTCTCCCCTACCTCCACCATTTCAGAAGGGACAAACCCCAATTGGCTCTCCTTTGCCCCATGCAAACTCCACATGCCCTATTCCTATTGTGCTCATCAACGGATGTCCAGAACAGAGTGAGAACTCTCCAAAGCAGTCCAGGGCTCCGCCAGGTTCTTTCAAACAGAAGATGTCCTCATCCAGTTCTGGCACCTTTTCTGGGATTAGCAGCTCCAACAAGACGTCTTCTGAGAGTTCACTCTCCTCTTCTTCATCTTTGGATAGTAAGTCATTCCATCCCTGTGAACAGGAGCCCCAGCTTTCTTTCAAAGCTATTTTATATGCCCAGGTTGTTGCCAATAAAATGTATGTGAGCAAATGAACAAGTCTGGGCAAGTGACGTAGAGCTCATGCTCCCATCTCTTTTTAATGGCTGTGATCAAGAGGTATTGTCTGAGTATGGGGGTTGTGCATCACTAGCATTGGTGTCACCCAGTGAGGTAGCTCATCCTTTGGTTATGCCCAATCTGCCCAGCCAGCCATCTTTCCCCTTCCCTCCTGTTGGGTAGACTTGGACTCTCAAGAGGCCTGGTAGACCCAAGCTTCTGACACTTTTCTGGCTGCAGCTGGTACAGCAGAAGCCTCCAGAACTCTGGAGCCTTTGGTGTCATCCCCCCCCCAATGGGTCACCTGGTGTGGTTTTGCTCCACCCCCACCCTGCTAGTGGTGCCACTGGTTGTACGTCTAGCCTTTGTGTCTAACACCCATTTGCAAACCTATCCTTCATGTTATTTTTAACCATAGCACAATCCTATGCATGCCTACTCAGAAGTAAGTAACACTGATCTCAGTGGGCACTAACTCCTAGTTACGTGTGTATAGGATCACAGCCTAAACCTCATGTATGCCAACGGGTACTGTAAAATCTTGTGACAATGAGTTTCAAAGGTTGATTTTCTGCTGCGTGTAAGAGTAACTTCCTTTTTGCTTATTTTATTTGTTTATTTAAAAGATGCATATCCTACCTTTCTCTTCCCCCTCTTCTGCCTCAAAAGTGAGGTGCCCAAGGTGACTTAACAGCAATCATTATAAATATGGTCAGCTAAAATAAATAAAAGATGATCCAATAAAATCAGTAGCAGCATAAAACAGCAAAGATTAATAAATGAGAAAAACTAAAACGTCAATTGCTAAAGAGAAAAAGCATTATCTTTTCTTTCCTATCTACTTCAAGTTATTGTTTTGGGCGACTATATTTTGAGATTACTATTGTACTGGGCTATTGTATTTTGAAAGCAAATACTTTTTCCCTATCCGCTCTCCCTATTCAGCGTCGGTAAACCCTGATCTCATCCCACTTCAGTCATCTTTTTTTCTCTAAGAGTACCACCCAACCATGCCCCCCCAAGATCACCCAGTGCTTGAGGTGGGATGCTAAATGCCTCCTCCCTCCTTAACGGGTGATGTGCCAGTTTCTCCTCCACCCACTTCTGGATTGGAAAAGAAAGAAGGGGTGGAGGGGAAGATGTAGAAGAGAAGTGAGTAGTGGGCTAGAGCAGGGTTCTCCAAACTATGGCCTGGGAGCCACATCTGGCCATCCACAAGATTTTATCTGGCCCTTGGCAACTTTTTTTTTGTCAGAGAATTTGCTAATATTTGACATTTTTAATTATTAGATCTAATTTCTCAGTTTAAGCCCAACATTGTTTTTGTCACATTTCTCTTTTGTTCTGAATCATATCATGCTCATTAAAAAACACATTCAAGTAAAACTTATCTCATTCATTCATTCATTCATTCATTCATTCATAAAACTGATTTTTTTTTTCGACCAGCAAAAAAAATGTAAAATATACAGTGTGACCTTTGTCCTGAAAAGTTTGGAGACCCCTGGCTAAAGCATCCCCTTTGATCCCCTCTTCTGTTTCCAATCCAGGAAGGGGAATAGGAGGAGGAGGAGATGAGGAGGCAAGCAGAGGTGGCCTCTGTGGTGGCCTCAGAGGTGGCCCAACCAATCTCTGCCTAAGTGCATTGCCCATGGATGGGCTGGACCAGCTCCCAACTTCATAATGAAAAAATCAATTTCTCTTGTCATTGTAGTTACTTTAAAAAAAAAAAAAGCTATTGTCAGCTTCCCACTTTTTTTCTTCCCTTTTGCAGGCTGTTTCAGAGAAGCCCAGCCAACCATGAAGTTTGTAATGGACACTTCCAAATATTGGTTCAAACCTAGCATCACACGAGACCAAGGTAAAATCAGGCATGCAAGCCAAGGGAGAGGCAAGGGACAGCTATTAGAAAATCTAATCGCATAAATACATTGCCTTTCTGGATCAGAGCAATGATCCATCTAGCCCAGCCCTAAATGTTTGGAGGCAATCATGGGATTCATTTCCCTGCAATTCATCCCTTCCTGAATCTAGCAGCAGCCATTAAGATTTTATTACAGGGGGGGAAAGCTGCAACAGGACCAGCTTTATGGATGAAAAAAGTATCTTTAATTCACAACATATTTTCAATACAAAACTCGGGATTGGCTCACCCATTCAACAGCGTACAACCTTCTATCTCTGACATATTTTCACACTCTTGCCAAGTTAAGATAGTAGAAACATACATAACACTTTACAAAGTCCCTGCCCTTTTTGTGCAGCAATATTTCCCATGCGTGACTGGTGTTTGAAACCTGTTGGGAATTCAAGACACATTTGTTTCTTTCTGCTCAGCTGATACTGTTTCAAATGTTTGTGATTGGATTCCTTTGGATGGCCTGCATTTCATGATATATGCTCATGTGCAGAGTGTGGTTCTGCCTTTACTCAAAGTAATTCCTGTGCTCCAGTTTGTGTATGGACTGCATATTCATACCAGCACAGGAACCTACTATGAAATAAAGAGGGAACTTGCCCGTGCCTAGGTTCCAGTTTCAAAAGCTGGTGTAGTGCAGCCATAATCATATGGGTTGAAGGAAAGTTACAAGGGCTTGTTGTGTTTTGTGTTTTTCCCTTAGGCCTTCTTGTTCAAATACATCATTTCTCTCAAAGCCTGGGAGATCCTGTTTATTCTCCTTACTTAAATGACACCCTTCTTTGTTATCATAACTCCTTCCCCAAATTATATTTAAATAGCGGTCCAGCTACTGATGGATGAAACACCTGGTGCATTCATCATGCGGGACAGCACATCTTACCGTGGATGTTTTGGTTTGGCCATGAAAGTCTTCAACAACAAAACAGGTACTGAGAATTCCTTAGGTGGACAGGTAATTGACCCTTCAGCTAAAGAGACTCAGATACATGCCGATTCAGACATTGAATACCCACTTCAGCGAGGCACAAGCTGAGGCACAAGAAGGAAAGGGGAAGGACTGAAAGGCAGAGCAGAATAATCCTTGAGCTTGCTGCTCAAAACTTTCTGTCATTTTGGTTAGTCTATAGTTTTCCTAATTTGTGGCTTTTGTATTGTTGCTAACTCATTCAGAGCTGCAACAGGCAACATCCTTCAAGGGTGAGGAATTCTGTTGAGCATCTGCATCCAGAGTGATCAAATGATGATCCAATCACATCTAATGCACAGAAGGGGACCAGCATTGTAGGTGGGGGCTTTGAATTTGTAGCAGTTATTGAACTTGTCTCAGAGCACACATGTGTTTCCATCATGGCACATAGTTTGGGAATTCCTGGAAAATAAAAAAGTGATTATTCATTTTCCAGTGTAGAGTGCTCAAGCTGGTGCATCGCAAAAGGGGTGTGTGAGTGTGAGCCTGTCTGTATATTGCAATTAGGAAAATCAAATACAGAGTAAAAGCAAAGAGTCTTAGAGACAGTAGCACTATCATTGAACTGCATAAAAGCATCAAGCCAGGCTACAGTTCTGGAAGAAACAGGTGATTTTTTTTTTTTTTATACAGTACCTATGAGCAGAAACAGAAAGAGCCAGCCTGGCCTCATCTACAATCTGGGTGAAAAATCTGGTTGTGGAGCCAGATCAGGCCTTCCCAAATTAACCTGGAATGGGCAGCCTCACATAGAGTAAGGTGGCCCATCTCGTTCCCTAGGCTGAAATTAGGGCCTTAAGGTTTAGGGCTGTAAATTCCTTTACAGAAGGAGAAGTGAAAGAAACAATGGGGGAAAAGAGAATTCCTGGCACGTGAAGAAGTGAAAGAGTGAATGGGAAGGAAATGTGGTAACAAAAGAACCACATTTGGGTCCACATTTTCTTTGAGAATGGCAGCGGAAGAACAATAGGAAGCCAGCAAATGTAGATCATATCCCCGCCTTTTTGAAGTTCTCTGTTACGGGGCAGCATCAAACTTCAGCAGCCACCTCAGAGTTGAACAATCAAGGGAAGGCTTCAGGGTTGCTCCTGCTTCCTTCGGCTGAAATTCTGACTCTGGGAGCAAACTACAGGCTGTGTAGTAGCAATGGGTGGAATGGAACAGAAACAACCTTTGAACAGTAGATTGATATCCTCTCAAGCATTTCATCTCAAGCCAGCTGCTATGTTCAGCCAGTGCCAATTTCCAGTTGCATCTGACCAAGCCAAGTCCGTTCTATGATTGAGCTGTCACCAGGCTGAATAATTCAGCATAGATCTAACTTCTGGCACACCAACTCACTCACATTTAGGAGGGCTTGGATTTGCATGCCAAAAGCTCAGTTCATTCCATGATGGTATATGCATGCTGCACACATATCTCTTTATGTGGATCAAAGGGGCTGGAAGTCAGCCTATGCTGAGGCTTTTCCTGTGGCTGCCACATGCAGAAATGTTGCTTAAGTGGCAACTTAAATTGTTGCGATGAATGGACATTGGATTTCACTGTTGTCAAGAATGCCAGGCTTTGCAGCAAACCCTCTTGTTATATTGAAGGCTTTGGTAACAACTGCTTACATTTTAAATTCAATTAACATCCCACAGACAGCAGGGCAAAGTTTAAAGTTTTGTAACATTTCTTGAAGCAAATTTTATTAACAGGCCTTGAACTTATGTGAGAGGTGACACAGTGCTTTTCAGGAGAGGCAGTAATTTTTTTGTTATTATTAGTTTACATTTCCCACATCTGTATCGTGATGTCATTATGATTTCCTTCATGCATGTTCACCTTCTTGAGCTGAAATGAATTACTGCAAGCAAATTTTCCATCTTCAACTGTTTTAAAATGTGTAGCATCAACAGACCCAAAAGCATTAGCGCTTCTTTAACCCAAGGTTCCATGTTCCAGTAAGGAATTTAGGTTACACATTTACTACTACTTTTTTAAAACATATTTTTCTACTACCTTTCTTTTCAAAGAACACACAAAGCCCTGCTCAACAACTGTTATCATAATTGTTTAGAAAAAAATATTTTGAATGCACCAGAGTCAGATGGGAGAGGAGAAAGAAGCCAGTTGTTAAAGCCAATTCAATGTTCAACTTTGCAAAAATCCAGGCATGAGGTATTATTTATTTTTGAAAAGTTACATTTCAAATTAATTTCTGCTGCAGGGGAGGATGGTTGTGATTTCATCAGGCACTTTCTCATTGAGTCGTCTGCCAGAGGAGTGCATCTGAAGGGTGCCGATGAAGAGCCATATTTTGGTAAGAAGATCTGTCCAGTTTTTGTTTCAATTCCGCATTCTAAAAAGTTGTGACTTCCTTTTATGCATGTATGGTGGCAGCAGTTCTCTATATAATGTAGGAATAGGAATCATTCTAGAATTACCGTTCCATTTTATCGACAAGAAGAACGGCCTTGTTGGTTCAGACCAAAGATTCTACTAGTCCAGCATTCTGGCCAGCAAGATTCTGCCAGGAGTGGTTCTCAGAGGCATACTGCCTCTAAAACTGGAGATTTTGTTTGTGGTCAAAAGTCACCAATAAACTACTCCTCTGTGAAGATGTCTAATTCCCTTTTAAACTCATGTGTTTAAACTTATGCCTGTGTTTCTCAATTTATGTCCTCGGCTGTACCACTTCACTTGGTCCACCTTTTCAAAGCATCAGAAGTAACTGGCGATGACACCATTACCAGTTACTTCTGGGTTGAGATACTAGATACAACACACCAACCACTAGGTAAGGCTCAGGGTGGATGAGAGGGCTTTTGAAATCAAGCATTTAGCACAGTTCTTATCAGTGGCAAATTGCATGAAAATATGTCTGATGCAGCAGAATGTCATACTTCAAGTTCTGAAAATGTATTGTACCTCTGTCTCTTCTCCTCCACTACAGGAAGTCTCTCAGCATTTGTATATCAACACACCATCATGCCTTTAGCACTACCCTGCAAACTGGTCATTCCCAGCCAAGGTACGCTTAAGAACTTGAGCAGAAAATGACTGCAGTGCTAGGAGGAATGGAATGCTTTGTGTTTCATGAGCATTCATACTAGCTAAGCAGAGTTGCCAACAACCATTAACAGAGAAGTTAATGTAGTCTCAAGGTTGCTGATTCTCAAGGTTTGACCTGAAGTAAAAATGTTTAACTTTAAAAAAAAAAATGTATACCAGTTGCAGATACCTGTGCTTTAAAATGGTAGAATCAGATGTGTTGCTTCCTTGCTCTGCTGTTCTGGCACTAAGGTTGCAATCCTAACCACACTTTCCTGAGAGTAAGCCCCATTGAACAAAACAGGACTTACTTCTGAGTAGACCTGGTTAGGATTGTGCCCTAAATTCTGCAAATTTGTTGCATTCACGGTGTGAGTTGTTGCCCTCAGTCAGATGTGCTTTCATAATATAACTCTCTTGCTTCAGATTTCGTAGGAGGAGATGAAAATCCTAGCGTGGGCTCAGATGCCACTCTTCCAGTGTCAAAGACAACTGCCGGTGAGTGAATGCGGGCACAGATTTTTATTCAATTTCTTAGGGCCTTTTAAAGTACGTATATCAGCCAGGCCAACTTTTCTCCCTCCACAGCAATGTTGAGGATATTTTGGTTGACGTTTATTTTCATTGTTTTAATTCTTACACCAACAGCAAATGATGGCAATCCCCAATGGTCACTGATTTTGATTTTTTTCCTCTTTCTCCTGGTCTTCTAGTATGCAATGTCTTGTACCTGCGCTCTGTGACCATGGAGACCCTCACAGGCAAAGCAGCAGTTCGGAAAGCCGTGTCATCCACTTTTGAACTGGAGACTCCACCCACACCCACCGCTGTCCACTTCAAAGTCACTGAACAAGGAATAACCTTGACGGACATCCAGAGGAAGTAAGTGCGCTGATTTGGGTGGCATTTCAACCACTGACTGCTTTGCTGAAATGTTTGGAAGGGGAAAGATGGCCTGCCTGCCAACACTTCACAGACTGAAAAGTAGAGATATTATTCTGTAGCTGTAACACGTCTGTTCTCACACTTGAGGACCCCCGCACATCATTATACAGTTGTAGCCACATTGGTGTCACTGGTACAGTGCAGAGAGTTAGTTGGGATTGGGCTGCCCAGCACTATGTATATGCTGCAAATCTGTATTAAACTAAGGGCTCAGTCCTACCCCGCGCTGGAACAGGCAAGCCAAGAGGCTTGCGCTGTATCCAGCGCAGGATAGGGACCCAAGGTGGCTCAGCCAGAGACAAGAGGAACCTTTTCCCCTTACCCTTGGGTAAGGCGCCATTGCCCGTATGTGTCTCCTCGGACTTGCGCTACCTCCTGAGGTGGCACAGATCCAAGAAATGCGGAGCAGCTTCAAGCCACTCTGAATTCCCCAGGAACAAGGGTTGGGATCCCAGCCCTGCCTCCCACTCGCTGCCCACCACCCACCCAGGAACGCCTCCCTCCCACCTCCTCCCCACACCCTCCCCGCCCACCCCGAAGGTTTGCGTCGGCCCAACTGGGCAGACGCAAGCCTCACCGAGAGAGAGGCTTATGTCAGCCTCTGCAGACCAGCGCACCTCTGTGCACTGGCCCAGCTTTCTCCTAAGGAGGTGCAAACATACCGCATATTTGTGACCCTCCTGGGCCGGCGCAAGTGAGGGCACTTCTGGATTCCACTCTCAATGGTTTTTATTATTGGATATCTTTGGTGGTGAAATGTAAGATTGTTTTAATCCTCTGAGATTTAACTTTATTCTGTTGACCTCCTCCCTACAGGATATTTTTTAGGAGGCATTATCCACTGGCTTCCATCAGTTTTTGTGACTTGGATCCTGAAAATCGAAAGTAAGTGTTCCAAGAGTTCCTTGGTACAGGCCTTGCAATACATTTTAATGGACTACCTGCAATTATCTGTCACTAACCCTCCAATGCACATGCCTAATTTTGCACCCCAGGCTACACCATTTTAGTGGTCTGTTTCCCCATTCATTCCTGGCCACTGGAGCTGAAGGGTACCTCCAGTTGTATTGCTGATTCTAGGGATAACTCCAAGTTTGAAGGAGCCTTCAGCAAGTGCCAGTTGTGGGCTCCCTCTTGCCTGGGTGGGCCACACAAGTTGTGTGGGTAGCAGGAGTGAGGGCCCGATCCTATCCAACTTTCCACCACCGGTGCAGACACAATGCAGTCTCGAGGTAAGAGAACAAATGTTCCCATACCTTGAGGAGGCCTCTGTGCCTGCCTTTCCACCACAGGATGCAGTTTACACCCCATTGGCACAGCTGCACCAGCACTGGAAGATTGGTTAGGATTTGGCCCAGAGTCTTATTATTACAGAACTGTATAATAACAGGTCTGGAAGCTATCCTGGAAGGCTCAGCCCTCCACTGTACATAAGGAAGGCACACACACACACAAAAAGCATCTTTTTAACATATTTACCCAGTTCCTGTTAGAAATCTTCAGTGAAGAAAATTCCACTATGCCTGTCTGGGCAATACCATTGGGAGTTGCAGAACTGGGAAAACTGAGAGCATCTCAAATGCTAACAGCAGTGATGGGAAAGACCCTGCACGCAGACATTCATGCTTTCAAATGCAAGTTGCCAGGCTTATTTATTTGCTTTAAAACATTTATATCCTGCTTTTCTGTTGGGCCAATCAAAGAATCAAGACAGCTGACAATCAAAATTCAAAGCAGTAAAACCATCAATGCAATCAAACATAAATAAAATACAGTACAACCATAAAGGCAGCCAGTCTAATAATTTTTAAAGGGCAAAAGCAAGCTGGAATAAAAAAATTCTTAAGCCCCCAACAGAAGGCCAATCGGGAGAATTCCATTCTTAATTCATTGTGGAGAGATTGTCATGATCAGTTCTTAATTCAGTGGAGAGGGAGTACCACAACTTCAAGGTTGCGGACCAAGTTTTAAAATATGCAAGGCTATGTCCAAAACCTGAGATCAGGATGGAACTTGAACTTGGGGATCTCTTCCTGCACATCTGCATCTCCCTCCCTCTGCTATTTGCTCTAATAAATGTGAACTTTATAAGGAAATAATTAAAACAAGATGAGTTTATTGAAAAGACGGATTCATTTGCCCAGATATGAAACCATTGTTGTCATTACTGTAACGTTGTTGTTGTTGTTGTTGTCATTTCCATGAGCTGGCGTATGAGAAGTTTAATTCCCCCCTTTTGATCTTTTTTTTTTTTAAGGTGGCAAAAGTTTTCCAAAACTTCAAGGTAAGCTATGTGGTTGGGAAGAGTGATAGAGGCCTCTGGGAATACTTAAAGAATAAAATATGAAATAGAGGTGTATATTGATAGGTATTGTTCAGGGCAGTCGTGCAACTGGCACCCAAGGTTTACAAAAAGCCAGTGGTGAACCTAGCATAGCAAATGGGGCAAATGCCCTGGGCACTGAGTCCACGCGATGCCAGGACTGCATTGGAAGCCGTTTGAGGCTCCTGATGTGATCGGGAAACAGTACTTCCAATTTTCCATAAGTACTGTATTAGACTAAGGTGAAGCCTTAGAACACTTTCCCAGTCGGTCCTGGAGGCTTCGTGTGTTGGACTAGTATGGGGGGGGGGCGGTATCACACAGGGGAGCACCATCGCGGATCTTTGCCCTGGGTGCGGGACGGGTTGAATCCATTACTGGAAAAAGCCAGCAACAAAAAGATATTGCATAAGTGTCTCTATGGCCACGCAATACACAAATCCTAAATCTGTTTACTTGAAAGTAAATTCCATTGATTTTAGTGGGACTTAGAGCCTGAACCTATCCTTCCCCCCAACCCTCTGCTGGTGCAACCACACCAAAATTGGGTATGTTGTATCCAGCGCTGGGGGGGGGGGGAGGAATTGGGAGGTTTCAGCAGGGAGAGGGGATATAAATCCTCATACCCCTGTGTAAGCCTCCTGACCTGCAATGAGTCTCCTCAAACCTGAGTGAGCAATTTTGCTAGTGCAAGTCGGAGGAGAGAAAGTTAGTGGGGAAGCAGCAAAAATGGGGGATAGGATCTGGTGTGTGCCATCGCTGCTGAATCCACCCCCTCCTGCAGCCTCGCCCCATCATACCTCTTGCCCGGTTTTGCTCCCTCCTCGCCCCTGTCCTGCCTTTCCCCGCCCCTCCCTCCTCTCCCGTTGTCTTACCTGTCTCCTGGCATAAGAACATAAGAACAGCCCCACTGGATCAGGCCATAGGCCCATCTAGTCCAGCTTCCTGTATCTCACAGCAGCCCACCAAATGCCCCAGGGAGCACACCACATAACAAGAGACCTGCATCCTGGTGCCCTCCCTTGCATCTGGCATTCTGACATAGCCCATTTCTAAAATCAGGAGGTTGCGCATACACATCATGGCTTGTACGCCGTAATCGATTTTTCCTCCAGAAACTTGTCCAATCCCCTTTTAAAGGCGTCTAGGCTAGACGCCAGCACCACATCCTGTGGCAAGGAGTTCCACAGACCAACCACGCGCTGAGTAAAGAAATATTTTCTTTTGTCTGTCCTAACTCTCCCAACACTCAATTTTAGTGGATGTCCCCTGGTTCTGGTGTTATGTGAGAGTGTAATGAGCATCTCCCTATCCACTCTGTCCACCCCCTGCATAATTTTGTATGTCTCAATCATGTCCCCCTCAGGCGTCTCTTTTCTAGGCTGAAGAGGCCCAAACGCCGTAGCCTTTCCTCATAAGGAAGGTGCCCCAGCCCCGTAATCAGCTTAGTCGCTCTCTTTTGCTCCTTTTCCATTTCCACTATGTCTTTTTTGAGATGCGGCAGACAGCAGGAAAGCTGACAACAAGGGTGGGAAGGCTCTAGTCTCCCCACCGGTGTACCAGCCTATGCCCAAGTTTCCTTTGGAAAATTTGTTTTAATAAAAGACAAAGAACAGAGACCTTCCACTGCTCTTGCATCTTCCAACAACTACTAGAAGCAGAATAACTATGCAAACTCAGCATGTGGCAAGCTGTTTAAACTGCAGAGGAACATGCACACTACTTTCTCTGCACACTTATTGAGGTTAGTTCTTCCTTATTACAAATGTCACAAAAGCCAATCCCTTCAGGATATCTTTTCTCTCTCTGTCTCTTGCCACAGGATCTTTGGTATCGTTGTCAAAAGCCCTGCAGATTCTGAGAATATTTGCCACCTCTTCGCAGAATACGATGCAGTGCATCCGGCTTCTCACATTGTCGACTTTATCAAGAAACTTCTGCCGGCTGCGTAATATTGCTCAAATGCTGAGTTTTCCCCTTCACTGTCCCTGGTACTACCCCTGAACTGCCCCCTTGCCTCTTGAAGCTGCAGCCTAGATTACATTTTGAAAACAAGGCTCCAGGTGCCAGCTGTCGCATTAGAGGACTAGAATGGAAAAATGGCAATTGAAGAGGGGCTGTGTGGATTTGTGGGAATGGTTTGGTGAACAACCGTGGCACTATGGTGATTGTCTCCTGTTCTGGAGACTGTCTACAGGAGAACTAATCATATAATTTCTGATGTCTCCCTTTAGCCAAAATATCCTTTGGTCTATGTATTTTATCTATTGGTCTCCTTCATTAATTGTAATGCCCCAAGGCTATTGGGTAATACAATAAATTCTGATTTTGCAAGCTATTCTCATACATGGCAGAAAATGCAGTTCCTGGCAAACAAATCTCCTGCAGTTGTGGAAGTGTGTTCCAGCCCAAGACTTTTCCTGGGGCTAGAGGTTCTTTTGGGTTCTGAGGAAGAAGCAAGTCTAGTCCAAGGCTGACATCAAGGCGCTTTACAGTGCAATCCTAAGCTGCACTTGGGCCACAAACAAGCCATGAAGCATGTTTGCTACTCCTTGTGAGCAAGCTGCACCGGCACACAGAGGCTGAATCCAGCCTCCATGGCGGCTTGCATGGTAAGCCTTGGGTCGGCCCAGCTGGGCCAATGCAAGGCTCCAGGGTGGGCAGGGAGGAGGTGGGGAGGAGGCAGGAGGGAGGCATTCCTGGGTGGGGCAACGGTGGGCGGTGGGCACCTCTGGGGGGCAGGCGGGGAGCGGGAGGCGGACCTGGGATCCGGCACTTATGCCAGATCCCAACCCCCATTCCCGGGGAGTTCAGAGCAGCTTGAAGCCCTCCGCTCTCCTTGGGCTTGCGCCACCTCCAGAGGTGGTTTGGGTCCAAGGAGACCCATAGGGCCAGGGCACCAAAGGGGAAAAGTTTCTCCTTGCCTCTGGCTGAGTCGATTCTGGCCCCTATCCTGCACTGGATACAGCGCAAGCCTCTTGGCTTGCCTATTCCAGCGCAGGATAGGATTGTGCCCTTGTTCGTTTAAAACATAAGTGCATCAACTTACAGGAGCACCTTTAGATGTACAGAGGAACTTCCAGGCACAAAACTTACAGGAGCACTTCTAAGTATTTGGAGGCAACTCCAGGCACAAAACTTGCAGTGTTACTAAGCTACTAAGCATAAGAATTGCACACAAGCATCTTTATAAGACATGCAGCGCAATTCCTATCTTGCGCTGAAACAGGCAAGCCAGGAGGCGTGCGCTGTATCTAGCGCAAAATAGGGATGCAAAGTGGCTCAGCCGAAGGTAAGGGGAAACTTTTCCCCATACCCTCAGGTAAGCCACTGCAGCCCCTATGAGTCTCCTTGGACTTGTGCCACCTCCTGAGGTGACGCAAGTCCGAGGAGAGTGGATTGCTTCAAGCTGCTCCGTGCTGCTCAGGTACGGGGGCTAGGATCTGGCATAACAGCTGGATCCTAGCCCTGCCTCCCACTCCCCACCTGCCTGCCCCCAGAGCTGCCCTCTGCCTGCCCTCCCCCTGCCCCAGAATGCCTCTCTCCCACCTTCCACAGAGCCTTGTGTAAGCCAAGCTTGGCTGATGCAAGGCTTGCTCCCTTCATCAGCGTGGAAGCTGAATTCAGCCTCTGTGGGCTGGTGCACTTCCATGCGCTGGCTCAGCTGACTCTTGCGGAGGCACAAACATGCCTTACAGTACATTTGCAACCCTCCTGGGCCAGCGCAAGTCCCTTGCGCCGGCCCATGGGCAAGTCAAGATTGTGACCTTACAGTGTCTTCAGGTATAAGCGCATCAATGTACATGGGCTTTTCTAGGCATTTCAAAGCAACCCCATGAGCAATGCAGCCTCTAGCATCCATCAGCAAGGCTCAGGGGCAAAGCAATGGCCAAATATAGCATTTTATGCAGACTAGTTGTTTACTCCAGCTGTTTTATCAAGAAATCAGTCCTAATTGGCAAAACATGGACCACTTGACAGTAAAGTGATATATATCTGACTACAGCTGGGGTTCTCATCATTAAAAATATCTTATCAGCCACGTGCAACAGATAATAGGCTGGACAAATGCCAACATAGGGCGTTCTCCTCATTAGGGAGAGGCTCATCTACTGGATGCAACTTAATTGATGTAGCATAAATATAGCTTGAAGCTTTGAAGCCGACATGCATCTTACAACATTGGCCAAGTGCAGGCTGAAGGTCTTTTGTTATGAGTCCAACTTTTCCAGCCTGTTATGGGAACAGCCCAGTGAGCATGCAGACAGATCCCAGGAGCTAGGAAGACACACAAGATGAAGGGCAGGCACAGGAGATGGTTACTGGCCATACAATGGCTGTTACAAAGTGTCTCAGGCACCTATTGGATATTGTCTGTGACCTCACTGATACAACTTTTCATCTTTATGCCTGCTCTGCTTTCTAAGAATTTTAAGAAAGCAAGCTTTCAAAACATATTTTTAATGTCCTTAAAATATGTGTGTGTGGGTGTGTGGGGTGTGTGGATCATCCTTCCTATCCCATCTATCCCACCATCACTTTATTAAGAACACTGTATTAACAACACTCAGCCTCTTAATTCAAAGCAAAGAAATAGGAGAGCTCCAAATCCCTCTGGACTGAAGACTTTGTTGATCCTAGAAGACCAATGCCATGCCTGATATAAAGCAGTACCTGATATAAACGCCTAGATATGTCTTCTTCCCTCAATCTGGCTCAACTGTTGGAGAGTAAAGCCACCTGGTTCTCTCTCTGGGCTGCACACTGCCCATCTGCTTGCCCAATGCTACTAGAAATAAAGACTTCAGGATATCTTTGCGAGCAGGTGACGAAGGGATGGTTTTTCAGATGCGATCTTGGAACAGAGAGGGACGAGCTGGAAAGGAATCCTAATTAGCCTCACTGAAGCAAGACAATCCTTCTCCATCCATTATGTGAGGCTTGGATATCCCACTACTACAGCAATGGTTCTCAAACTGTGAGCTGCGATTCCCCGGGGAGCCAAGGAAACCAGCCAGGATAGCCATGGAATCCTCATGAAAACCCTCCATACTATACTATGAATAGGATTATACCCCTAATGGGGAGCCGCGTCCAATGACCCAGTAGGTCAAGAGAGCTGCCAGTCAAAAAGGTTTAGGAATTGCTGCACTACAGGATTAGCCCGGGTCAAACACTTGTTTTAACTGATTCGTTAAATCAGTTTAATTCATTTAAATCACTCTGTTCATTTTTCTATTTAAAACAATTTAATTAGCTCTGTTCCTTTCTTGACAAGAAACAATATTACAAATGTGATAACAATGACAACCCATTTCCTAACCACCCGCTTGCTCACTAGGATTAGTGCTACATAGAAAGCCAGGGCTATGGGAAGGCCATGAAAGAACTCATTTCTTTCATGAGTAATCATTTTGAGTAAAATATAAGGAGAGAGAGAGAGAGATTTTGCTTCCTATCCAAGAAGGAGAGCTATTCTTTGACTGATTCCATCTCCATTATGCCCACAAGGCTGACCCAGCTTGAACATTGCCAACAAGAGTTTTTCAGCATTGGTGGTAATGATTTACATAAAAGAAAAGAGAATAAGTTCCTCTTGTCTTCTCGGCCTCTCTACCGGAGACGTTTATGGAGCAGCCAGTTGGTGAAATTACTCCATATCTTTTGCTCCTTTTCTTGCTACCTCTAACAGAGCATGCAAGTATGGTCCTGAGCCACAAGGGGTGCCAGTGAGTCACCTTTCAGCCATACTCCACTTTCACTCACCACTCTAAAGTTTAGGAAGGTCCACGTTGTTGATTAGCACAGTCCTGTTTTGATTAAAGTAAAAAACGTAATCGCTCTTGTTAATGTTCAGTTTGCTCTTTATTTTCCTTTTTTTCCTGGCACAAGCTGTGTCTCTGAGGGAATCTGGAAAGCCTCTTATGCAATCTGTGAACAAACTCTGCCTTTTACTTTGCCCATATTTATGACAATTGCATCCCATGAAAACACATTTATAATCGAAAAGAGGGCTATGGAGATGCAAGCCCTTTGCCCCCTGCCCCAGCTGTCAGTAGAATCAGCCACTTTAGAGACTGACTGTTTTCTTTCTCATTTTGTTTTGGTCTTTTTATTACTTGGATATTGCTTTCTTTTTCTTTTCGTGGACTCTGTGGCGCTATCCCAGAACTGCAAGGGGAGGGGAATTTGGCATTTATTTTCAGGTTTCCACTGCAGGATATATGCAGAGATCTGGGTTGTTCTTAGTTCTTACTAACAATGACTGCAAATTCAGAATTCAAAACAACACAACGTAAGGACAAAAAGAAGGCACTTTCTCAAGTCCCAAATTTTAACATCTTTCTATAGTGTTTTTCCAAAATGCTCCAAGTGTGTCATGTCCATTATCTCAATAGCCTTTACAAAAAGAGCCCTATAAGGTAGACCAGCATTATCCCTTCCTATTATGTTGCTTAGCCTTACGGAACAAGTAGAGGAATGCTGCTGAGGCTAATAGATAATGGCTTGGCTACAGCCATCCTGTGAACACATGGCTGAGTTAATATCTGAACCAGAGACTTCCTAGTCCATAGTTACACCGCTGTACTAGCTGTGACATAGAGCTGCACCACTTGCAAAACGAGCAATGTGCTCTTCCTGCCATGCTCCCTGCCACTCACATTCATCATAATGATGAGCATTCCACTAGTTATCCATTATGAAAGTTGGTGCCTATGTGCCATCTCTGTCACACTTGAGAGTGACTGCGTAATAGAATTCAGGACAATGCAGAGAAAAGTACTGTAGTATCAGTTTTCAGTGACTCCCATTAAGAAACAAAGGGCACAATCCAGAAAGAACTCTGGGTCCCTTGTGCTGGCTGATTACTGTTGTGAACGTGCCATAAAGCACACTTGTGATGACCTAAGACAAGGGAGGCCAGTGCACAGAGGTGTGCTGGCTTCCAGACACGGGCCCAAGCCCCTAGGGGTGTTTGGGGAAGGTGGGAGGGAGGTGTTTCCGGGGGGGGGGAGAGAGCAGGCGGTAGGTGGGCCCATGGGCAAGCAGTGGGTAGAGGGGGTGGGGCCAGGATCCAGCACTTAGGCCAGATCCTACCCCTAGTCCTGGGCAGGCTGCTCGGATCTGCACCACCTTTTGAGGTGGCTTAGATCCGAGTAGCCCCATTGGGGCTGCTGTAGCTTTACCCGGAGTAAGGGAAAGTGATACTCCTTGTCCTGGGCTGAGCCACTTTTGGCCCCAACCCTGCTCTGGATGTGGGGCAGGCCCACCGGCCCACTAGCTCCAGGGCAGGTTAGGATTGGGCTAAAACTGAACAGGCCACAGTTGACAAGGCACTGGGAGAAGTGGCCAAATCTGGTCTCCCCTCCCCCCCCCCATGGAGTAAGCAGGGGACAGGTTTAGCTTCTGCCTCAATAGTATCCACCAGTCCATCTCTTCACCATCTCTCACTTAAGTAGTTACCATTTACTCCTATGGGGGAAAGTAAAACTTGTACCATTGGGAGCAAAAGCTGTACTGGGGCAGTGCCTCTCTTTTAACTGAGCAGAGGTCTCTATCATCAGAAGCCCTCATCTGAGTCCCGGAACCTATTCTGAGGTTCGGTGGGTGATGACTGGGAGAAGGTCTTTCCAGTCAAGCCACCTGATTTCGGAATGCCATGCCTGAGGCTATTCAACCAGTACCAACCATTCTGTCTGTCTGGTGCCAAGCAAAGATATTTTTATTTGCCCAGTGTCGTAAACTTAGGGGGGTTTGAGGTGCTCAGAGTTCTTGGTTCTCAAACCCTAAAGCCCTCAAGGACCCCCCCCCCCCGTCCAGTAGTACTGCCACCACCCTGTATGTGCCAGTGCCTCAGTCCAGGGACACTGAGACCCTCTAGGCTTAACTCTATCCCTTGCAGGCACTGAGCGCTTTCTCCAATTAAAGCTTCAGTTCTCAAGTTACTAGACCTCAGTGAGCACTTGGTAGCTTGCTGAACGGCTAGGCAGGATTCTGCACCTTTGTCCCCAACAGGCAATGAAACAACTTAGTAAAAGAGATTTTAGTTTATTAAGTACATAAGGTTACATAAAGTTACAGTAAGGCAGCAAATGCTAGAGGCATAAACATCTAGGAAACATATCAGCAATAAAATAATAAAGCTAGCTGGTTATCTCTTTTAATCCCTATCTCTCACCTGGGTCAGTTACTCTTGTAGATCTTTTAGCTCCAGCCTACCTGTGAGGCCAGATGCCCATGGTGGACAATGGAGCTCCAAAGCGTGCAGGATGTTGCACCCAAAAATTATGTCCAAGAAGAACCCCTTGGGGCACTCATTATTATGCTAATAGTACTGAGGTGACTTCATACTTATTTGGACTGTCCAATCAGAAACTTTTGAGGACAGAACCTTCTCAAAGTGGGCCTGGTTGCGAGCCCTCTTAGTTCTTACCCCTCCCAACTGGAGATCGACAGTTGCACCATCAGCTTATTAAGGCGCCTTTCTGTCTGCAGAGGTGCTAACATTCCAGTGGGTTGTAATTCTTGTTGCCTGTCCTTTCTAGCCAGCAAAGGAGAGACAACAATCTTTGTGTTTGTTTACTCACATTCCTGCAGCTAGGAACTGCTAGCCACTTCTCCATTACTGACTTAGTTTGGTTCAGGCTTCACACGCTAACCAAGGCCTAACATGTACATAACCATGACACCCAGGCACTTCAGAATGTAACTTCAGCTGGTTTCAATCTAAACTGTTTAATAAATGGTTTTAGTGATTGCACTGCTGTTTGACTTTTGCCATTTGTTATTAGACTGCAGATTTTCTTTTAATTCTGGCTATAGGCCACCTTGGAAGTTCTCTTTGATGGGCAGCCTAAAAATCAGTTAAATAAATACATAAGCATGTAAAGGCACAAAGGATCTTCTGGGGGTCTTTTCCATATTCTGACCTTCCTTCCACCCTCTAAAAAGTTGTCCTAATGGGCATTTTTAAAAAGTAAATATTAATGTGGTTGAAGAGGAATGTAGCTTGGTGAGAGAGTAGACACTTTGAGGGGGGGTGGCTGCAAAAGTGGGAGGCCACATGGCTCTCATCTTGCAGTATTTTGGCCACCACTGATGATGTCTTGGCAATTGTTGTGGTGGGTCATTAAAAAAAAAATCTGGCAACAACCAAGGAAGCTGCCTTCTCCTAAGTCAGGCCATTGCTCCATCTAGGTGAGTAAACGAAGTGGCTGCAGCAGCAACAGCTTTTCATTAGAGCTGCAGATGTTGATCTTTTATTATCTTTTGTTGATCTTTTATTATCTGCTCTACCTGTCAACACCAGAGACTGACCAGGGAGCATTGCACGCATAGCAGGTGTTCTACCACAGGACAGCCTTTCCGTCTATTGTATGTTACTGTAACGTGCACACTCAATACGAAATGAAATGGATTCGTGCACCAAACAAATACCTGAAGAATGGATCAAAAAATCTATTTTAAATCTTTTTCAGTTTGGCATCATAACCCTCTGCATGGCTGTCTCTTCTATATGCACACCAAAAAAAAAAAAAAAGAAATGGCTTATTGGACTCTCATATAATTTTTGCCAAGATCAGATAACTACTTGTCTCAAGCCCTGAAGCTATTCAAAAATGAGATACTGCAGCTTCCAACTGCCCTGCAAGGAGCTGAGCTCCTGCAGTTTGCAAGCATGTGTAAATACAGGGAGACAAATATTTTTCTTTCTGGTTTTGACTACTTAATTTTTTTTTCTAGATTTCCTTTTTTAAAATTTGGTACACCTAGGATGGTGGATCCCTATAGAGCGTCATTTTAAAAAATGGGTCCTGGTGCTAAATAGCTGGGAAACCACATGTTGAAGGAGATTAAAAATAGTTTCCTCTTTGGGGGGGAAGCAGAGTAGCTTAAGCAACAGACCCCCCCCCCCTTTGGGTATCACCCCAGGAAACCTCCCTCACCCGGCTGACTGCTAATCAACAAAAAAGACAAAGAGACAATGGCTTGTTAAAGTTGCAAAAAAGAAGTTATTTACTTACAGTTCCATTGAGTCCATATTTACAGCATCTGATTAGGATCAGAGGTTCAGCTAACACTTAGAGATAGCAAGGCCCTGGAGCTGCCTTGCCCTGCATGCCTTGCGCTCAAGACGGCCTGGACATCAGAGCCCTGGTGTGCGCATCTTAACAGGTCGGTGGTCAGAGGACAAGAGGAAGTGCTCAGAGGGGAAGGGAAGGATAAAGGGTTAGGGCCACACCCCACATGGATCACAGAGAGAACAGGTAGAAAGGTCAGAGTCACTGGGTCATAGCTTGACCCCTTCTGGACAGCATCCCGCCCCTCTGGACAGCAGATGGAGCTGCGCCAACTCCAACACCACTGTCCTAGTTGTTTCTTACCTCAGCAGGCCTCATGGTGGGGGCTCTGCAGGGGAGGGAGAGGCCTCTCTACTGCCAGGGCTGCATCCTCCTCATTCTCTAATTACTTGAGTCTGTGGGGGGGAGGAAAACCACATTTTGGTTAAGAGCCACTTGTTCTCTTCTACCATGATGCATAAGGTAGGCAGTGGGGAGGGCAAGCATGATAACAGCTATGTTGGGGCTGCTGGACGGCAACATCAACAATGATGCAAAGGGCACATGATGCATAGGTATCTGTGACTAAATAGGCAAGCTGTTGCAACAGCGGCCCTGTGCCACATTCAAGCCAAATGACTGGCCCTTGCAGTGCTCCCTCTGATTGGTCAGTGTGCTAGGGCTGCAACCCTAAATACATTTACCTGGGAGTAAGCCCCATAGACTATGATGAAACTTACATCTGAGTAGAACTGCATAGGCTTGGGCTCAGTTTTCTGCTAGCTGCCCCTCTTTGTGGTGCTGAGTCACCCTTTGCTTGTCCCCTGCTGAGATTGGGTAGTTAGAGAACCACTTCATGGGTGGGTTCAAGATTTACTTTCACCTCATCTTTTGTCCCTGCTATGGGTGCTTCTGGCTAGCCATGCAAAAGATGAGCATGCTTACAATATTCCTTAAGAGCCATTAAACATAATTGCATTGGGTATAATTTTGGATGGTCAGGAACACACACTCTGAGAATCCAGGGCTTTTGTAAGGGTAATGATGGAGAGCTTGTTAGAGTGAAATCAGAAACACCCCTAACATTGAGATGGTTTTCATGCAATATTCCATGTCTTTTTTGCTTTTCCTGTATTTATTTTAAAGGGGATTGCAGGCTAAAGGCTCTGTAGCAGGTACACCCTCCTCTATAGAAATTTTTCTCCCTGTTCTCTGAAGTTCTCTGAAGCCCTGGCTGTAGCTACACAGTTGTACTAGGGGAAACACACTCTTATCAGGCTCTGGTACACTCTTTTCATTCTGCTTAGACTGAGCCCTATCATTTACTGAGCCCTATCAGACTGAGCCCTATCATTTAAATCAAAGCCGTATACTGCTGTGGGCCAGGGTATCTTAGAGACCGCCTACTCCCGTACAATCCAGGCCGTCCACTTAGGTCATCAGAGAAGGCCTTTTTACAAGTGCTGCAGCCTAGGGAGGTACGTGGGGCAGCGGCAAGAAATAGGGCCTTCTCAGTAGTGGCACCAACACTATGGAATTCCTTTCCCCTTGACTTAAGAACTGCTCCCTCTCTTGAAACTTTTCCGCGAGGCCTGAAGACCCTTCTGTTTAGACAAGCCTTCTGAGTTCCTGGCCTTTTTAACATTTCTTAACATCTCTTAATATTTTTTAACATCTGTTTACAGGCCTGATCCTTTTTTAATTTGCTGCCCTATGCTCTTATCTGACTAGCTTTTATCTGACTACTGTTTTTACAATATGTTATTTTTTATCTGTTTTAAACTATGTTTTTAATGTGTTTTCACCTTGTTTTGTAAGCCGCCTTGAGACCCTTCGGGGAGAAAGGTGGGGTAAAAATAAAGTATAATAATAATAATAATAATAATAATAATAATAATAATAATAATAATAAAAATCCCAGGGCTGAGCTCTTGCTTAAATCAAGTGCTGCAGGTATGGGTGTGGCATGATAGTTTTTACAGATCCATACAGAATAAGGTGGTGGAGTCCTTGGGTGGTAGAATGGATGGGGCAAGTAGTAGACAACATTTCTGAACGCTTGTCCACACGAACAACAATTAGAAAACACGACACCAGTAGAATATACCATTAAAACAATATATATTCATATGCAGATTCCGCCTACATGATTATTTTTAATATTTGGTATAAAGGAAAGCACACAAGGTGGTGGCTGACTGAAAACATCTTAAAACTTTTCCCAGGTAAAAACGCAGTAGATTCTGATGGTAGAGTGGGCAGGTGGGGGGGGGTGCTTTCTTCCATTGTATTGGCAACCTTCAGTCTCGAAAGACTATGGTATCGCGCTCTGAAAGGTGGTTCTGGCACAGCGTCTAGTGTGGCTGAAAAGGCCAATCCGGGAGTGACAATCCCTTCCACACCGGGAGCAAGTGCAGTCTGTCCCTGGTCTGTCTCCCTGGCTATGGGCCTTCCTTCTTTGCCTCTTAGCCTCAGACTGTTGGCAAAGTGTCTCTTCAAACTGGGAAAGGCCATGCTGCACAGCCTGCCTCCAAGCGGGCCGCTCAGAGGCCAGGGTTTCCCACTTGTTGAGGTCCATCCCTAAGGCCTTCAGATCCCTCTTGCAGATGTCCTTGTATCGCAGCTGTGGTCTACCTGTAGGGCGCTTTCCTTGCACGAGTTCTCCATAGAGGAGATCCTTTGGGATCCGGCCATCATCCATTCTCACGACATGACCAAGCCAACGCAGGCGTCTCTGTTTCAGCAGTGAATACATGCTAGGGATTCCAGCACGTTCCAGGACTGTGTTGTTTGGAACTTTGTCCTGCCAGGTGATGCCGAGGATGCGTCGGAGGCAGCGCATGTGGAAAGCGCTCAGTTTCCTCTCCTGTTGTGAGCGAAGAGTCCATGACTCGCTGCAGTACAGAAGTGTACTCAGGACGCAAGCTCTGTAGACCTGGATCTTGGTATGTTCCATCAGCTTCTTGTTGGACCAGACTCTCTTTGTGAGTCTGGAAAACGTGGTAGCTGCTTTACCGATGCGCTTGTTTAGCTCGGTATCGAGAGAATGAGTGTCGGAGATCGTTGAGCCAAGGTACACAAAGTCATGGACAACCTCCAGTTCATGCTCAGAGATTGTAATGCAGGGAGGTGAGTCCACATCCTGAACCATGACCTGTGTTTTCTTCAGGCTGATTGTCAGCCTGAATAAATAAGTGACAGTTTCTTCCATACTCATGTACTAAGTTACCTGCATGTAAAAAGCTAGCACATCAGTGAAAGGGGGTCTTTCTCAGCCCAATCTGTGTGTGCTGTACTAGTTTTCTGTTGGCAGAGCACTTCTTTTTAATATTCAGAAACAAAATCCTCTACCTGCAGTCTGAAATGACATGGTCCGTTCTAGCACCTGGGGACTCTTGCACTTCGCCTGTTCCTTCTTATGCTGCCGAGGTAGACCTCAGAGGCTCTCTTGGGCCTAGGAAAGGGCTCTCTATTTTCCAGTAGAAGAAGGCCTGCTCATAGAAAGGTAGGTAGAAAGTAGGTCTTGCTCTACCCATTAGCCTTGTAGCCCTTCACCAGTTCCTTTAGCCACACCTATGCAGGGCCCATCTACCTGCCACCCTGTCTCAGGGATAGCACTGGTTATTCTGAGGTGGAATTTTTTTTTAAAAAAAAAAGTTTATTAATTGTTGTTTTTATTCTTGTTCCATATTGCTTAGTTTTTACCCATTTCTGCCCAACCCACAGGTGTACACATTTGGTCCCTGTTGCGTAAATGCAACGTTGGGCAGAAACGTTAATTGTATGTGTGTTGCGCATTCTAAATGATTGCTAAGTGTTGACCTTTTGTGTCCAAAAGGTGGGATTCAAATGCCTCGATGCATGTACGGAGTACCTTTTCCTCGCCCTCCTGAGCAAGTGGGGCCTGTCCCCATCCCTCCGAACTTAGGAGCAGCCTTTCCAGAGGAGACGGCAAGGCCCCCATGCAGGCCCGAACCTTGGCATCACTCTGTAAAAACTACGCACTGCCCCAAACTCTCTTGGGGTATTCTGGTAATACAAACCCCTGCCTTAAATTCTTTTTTAGCTCTGAATGTTTGTGCCCCATCGTTAAATCTTATACTTTCACTACATACCTGTTCCTATTTGCCAGAGCCTAGATAACGCTGCAGTGAATACAGATATGGGGCCAAATCCTACCCAATTTTCCAGTGCTGGTGCAGTCGTGCCAAGGGAACATTTGTTCCCTTACCTCACGGCTGCATTGCAGCTGCACTGGTGCTGGAAAGTTGGATAGGATTGGGCCCATAGTTGGTTTTTATCTGAAATTTGGGGGTTTTCTCTTTCTCAAGGCTTCTGCTTTCCCCTGTAGCTTCCACCCAGGGCCTCTGAGAGAGGGATGCAGAGCATATATATCATACCTGGGCTGGGGGTTAAAAAAAAGAGACCCCCAGGAGCCAAAGGAAACTAAGAAAAGGGGAGCTTGGAGCCACATTCACATCTGAAGGGAAGGGCTCTAAAAGACACTTTGTACCCTGATAAAATTCTTTTCCGTGGTTCTGCCTCCACCTCCTATCTGTCAGGCACCATTCTTTAATTCCTAGACTCTGTCCACTGCATCTTGGTCCGAGCCTTAGGAGTCTGGACCAAAAAGCTACCAGAAAGAAATAGGAAAAACCCAGAAGAAGGGGGAAAATGCCATGATGGCAGGCAAGGACCCCACCATATATATGCAAAGATTAGCAGAAGGAGTGACCACCATCCACAAAGCTGGAGCGTGGCTGGCACACAGCAAGGACCAGCCACCCTCTATTTTTTGAGGCTCCTTTTCCATGGGGCGCCCCCCCTTTCTAATCTTGGTAAGCTGAGATGAATTGCATCTCTGGCTGCCAAACCAGTGACCCCCATGATCAAGGGATCAAAAGATTACTGTGAGAACAGATGTGAAGCACATTGAACACTTAGGGGAGGAAAGTACTCTGTAAATACTCGGGCTGAGAGCCGCACATTTCATTGGGAGAAGCCCCATGCAACTCTGTAGGGCTTACTTCTGCATAAACAGGGATCGGACCGGGCTGCAGGCCTTGTTATTGGAATAGACTCACCTATGCTTGCTGCAAACACCCAGATGTGTTGGCTACAGAGACGCATTTTGCACACGCCGATAAAGGAGTAGCGTCTGCTGGCCAAGAGCATTTTATTTAATGGAAACATTGTCGGATGCCAGTGGGGGGGGGGGAGGGGGGGCTGAATGCCAAGTCCTGGCATGTGTGGCGATAGTGGGAAGGCTCCTTTGCCGCCCTCAAGGTCTAATTGAAAAATGATGACACAGCCCTGCAGGTTTGGATGGTGAAGTGGAGTCCAAGGGTTTGGGAGCTGGAATGTTTGCTTTTGGTTGCCCTTGCACTCTCTCTAATTGCTTTTTGAAAGGAAAAGAAAACAGTTAAAAGATGGTCAGGGAAGGGAGGCCAAGCCAAGGCCCCCCACGCCCTTATCGCCTGCCGCAAAACCCAGCTCAGAAAAACATTTGCCAGGGGAGAAAGACAGTTGTTAGGCTTTTAAGTGTATCCAATTTCAAGGGGGCTGTTTCGAAAAATAGAGGGGGCTACTCGGTTTGCAGTTTGTTTGCCTTTTCTTTTGACACTGCTGCTTGATGACACTTCTTAGATGTTTAAAAATAAAGATCCTCTAAACCACCCCTCCGGTCCTCCCACTCGTGGACTTGAGTTCTTTTCCTCTTTGGAAAAATGTACTGAGATCTCCCCATGATTTTGTAAGTGACAGGGTTTGTAGGCCAGGAACATTTGAAGCAGCAGTAAAGAGTACTTCTGAACATATGCAGAGTGATTTTTCTTTCACCACTGAATAATTACGATCAGAAGGGATTAGGGGAATGGATTCCCAGGGCAGAAAATCTGACTGCTAGACAGACTTTTGCTGCAATTCTCCAGCCCCCACTTTTTACTTTGAATGTTAGTGATTCTGTATCCCCCTGTATCCATTTTGTTGGCAGTGGACGTAATTGCTCAGTGATTGCCTAGCAACTTTCTCAGATTGATCCGAAAGTTGTTGGGATTGTTTGGCAACCCCAATACAGTCCCTTATTCTCACTCCCTGGTCCACTACAGTCACCCATAAGAACTGAAGTTCAGTATAGCATTTGGCTACAGAACAACCTCCTGGGTTATCTCACCTCGAAGGAAGCCTAAAACAGGGCTGCCACCCAGCCATCGCTTTTCTAGTCCATCTGATCTCGGAAGCTAAGCAGGGTCAGGCCTGGTTGGTAATTGGATGGGAGACCGCCTGGGAATACTGGGTGCTGTAGGCTTATACCATAGTCTTTCGAGACTGAAGGTTGCCAACCAACCAAATAAAACCCATATTTTTGTTAGGCAACCGGTTTGGGGATCCAAAATTCTTAAAATCCAGATGTTGCCAAACTCCATCCTGAACCTAACAGGATTTGGGCTAGCTCTGGGTTCCTTCAGATGCTGCTCTGAACCCATCATATCCTGCCCAGGCTGTACCCTTGAACCCAGTGGCATAGCTAAGGAGGTGGGAGGTACATTGCCCCAGGTACCACCAGGTGCAACCCACACTCCAAAGGCAGATCCCAAGCCATAGCTGAAGCCAGCCCATCCACCATGTCTCCCTGCCCATGGCTCAGGTTGTGTGTGAAAAAAGCAGTCAACCACTCAGAGCAGCTCACAGCAAGTGCCATAAACCAGCAGTAATTAGTGGTGATGTCATTGTGTCATGGCAATCACTTCTGGGGGGGGGGTGACGTGGAGAGTCATGGCCCTAGGTGCCAGAAGGGGCAGCAACACCACTGTTTGACCTGGTTCCTCCTGTCCTGATCCCAACTGCTGGCCCTGCTGGGAGCAGGAATGCGTCATTTTTAAAACCAGACCTTAATCCTAAAGATAGCCTTCAATGGGACTCTTATCAGTTCCTCTCACCTACTTTGATACAGGGATTCAGCCCTGATTGGAAGTCAAGACCCCTAATCCTCATTACTTAGAGGTCTTCACTGACATTATTTGCTGTTCTCAGTTAATTGCAGGGTTTACTTTGTTCAGCTTCCAGTGAGTGAGTTCCCTATCCCCTTTTGCACCACCTACAAGTTCCCCTATCGTCCTGCTTTCTCCTAAAGCTCAAGATGTCCTTTCCCCCTTTAACAACAATCCAACCTCTACTGGAAATGTTTTAAAAACCCTATCTTGCAGTTAGAATTAATGTATGTAAATCCATGTGATTTATTCTGCTTACATTTAACCTTTATTCCTCAACCCACCCCCCTCAGTCTTTGATATGGACCTTTTGAATTCTTACAAAGGCCTCTGTAAGCTTTCCCCCCGGCTTTCTGCTTTCTTTAATATTCTAGAAATGCATAACAACCCAAAAATGTGTTGCTGCCAAAGGGCTTTGGAAAAGGAGGTGTGTGGAGGGGTGGCGGAGAAAAGTTATAATTCTCTTCACTCCAGCTTTGCTCACAGTGTTTACAGGATCTAGGGTCAAGACGTGTTCCCCTCCTGTCTCCAGAAAAAAATGCATTTGGGAAAGAACAGACTGTTAACTCTGCACAGCAAACGCTGAAGCCTCACGCATTGTGTTGAGCACCATGTGAGCAAAAGTTTGTTTTGGAAGAACGCAAGGCCCAGTGGGGACCAGGAGCCATAATGCCTGCGGTAGTGTTGCTGATATTGTCTCCGACTCAGCTGTGAAAGCATGGCAAGGATGACGGTACCTTAGTTCTTCATACAGTTAACCAAACTCCACACAGCACACACAAACGTACATTGAAAGAGTAGGGGGGAAAATCTTCCTTTTAACCCATTTGTGCCTGACCCACAGGTGTACACATGTGGTCCCTGTTGTGCATACGCAGCATTGGGCAGAGATGACTTAAGCACCCTCCACTGCCATGAGTAGGAAAATGCTACCAAAACATGCATAATCACGTTCTCATTACATCTTGCGTTCACACCTACTGTTTTAAAAGAGACATTTACTTCCAAATTAGCTTTAGCAACTTGACTTGGATGATTTGCGCTTGAGTCTCCAAGTATGTGTTTTCCCTGACTCATTTGGACTCGAGTTACACATATTTTGGAACCAGAAGTGACTCTGGAGTTTTTCGCAGGAACAAGTGGAGACTCAGAAACTTGGATTTGCAAGGAACTGACCGGTGCCTTCTGTACTATTGCACTCACTCGAAGAACAGCAGAGCTTTCGTTTACAGATGGGATGGGGACATCAGGGGAGGGTTAAATGAGAACTTCAACACACGCACAAATCCTCCCAGTAGCTCTGTTTTTTTCTGCGGCGCCACACCTGACTTGTTTATAGAAAAGACTCTGACTCGAATCCGATGGAGTCCCAAAAAGGCTCTGGCCAAGTTTTGAAGGCCACCCTTTAAAGTTCACACATGTCGAGTCAAAGGGGACAGGGACTCAGAACTTGACTTGAGTCTCACCGCGGTGGATCAGCACATCCCTGGCATTAGCAGGAAAGTAAAGCTATCATTTTTCACCCTCTCACAAGATTAGCCCAACAATGGGCCAGCCCTAGATTTCCTTCTTCTTGAGGAAGGAATGCAACCCAATGTAGATATGGATTAGTATATTAGTAGCCATCTTTTTCTGGAGCCTCTCTTTTCCCAAGGAAGGACACATCGAATAATTCTGGGATGGCTGATCCCTGCGGTTTCTGCGTGCTTCTGCCCTGAGGTTCAGTGTTTGTATTCTGAATTGGCAGGTGGATATGACAAGGATATGATGGCTTCATTTTGTGGCTCACACAAGTCCTCCCATCCTTGTTTTCTCACTCCAGATGTCACCCACCTGGAGCTCCTTCCAACAAAACAGAGATCCATGAAAATCATTTTAAAATCCCAGCATCTGCTGGAAGTATCCAATTACTAATGCTTTGTATATTGCTAATTGATCCGAGCCAACAGGTCCACCACTGATATTCTTCCTTAGGCAGCTGCAGGAGAAATGCAGGGAACAACGACAGCCACTCGTTGTAGCCTTCACAGACCTCATGAAGGCTTTCGACCTGGTCTGCAGGGACGGCCTTTTCAAGATTCTCCCCAAGATCGGATGTCCACCCAGCATCATCAGGTCTTTCCATGAGGACATGAAGGGCACTGTAGTCTTTGATGACTCAACATAAGACCCCTTTGACATCCGAAGTGGAGTGAAGCAGGGCTGTGTTCTTGTGCTGACCTTGTTTGGGATTTTCTTATCTGCTGAAGCATGCATTTGGAACTGCAACATAAGGCATCTATCTTCGAACCAGATCAGAAGGAAAGCTCTTCAACATCTCCAGACTGAGAGCAAAGTCCAAAGTCCAGTTGAAATGTCTGCGTGACTTCCTCTTTGCTGATGATACAGCTGTCACCACCCACCATGCCAAAGATCTTCAGCTGCTCACGAATTGTTTCAGCAAGGCCTGCCAAGACTTTGGAGTGACAATCAGCCTGAAGAAAACACAGGTCATGGTTCAGGATGTGGACTCACCTCCCCGCATTGCAATCTCTGTACATGAACTGGAGGTTTCCATGACTTTGTGTACCTTGGCTCAATGATATCTGACACTCTTTCTCTCGACACTGAGCTAAACAAACACGTTGGTAAAGCAGCTACCATGTTTTCCAGACTTACAAAGAGAGTGTGGTTCAACAAGAAACTGACGGAACATACCAAGATCCAGGTCTACAGAGCTTGCGTCTTGAGTACACTTCTGTACTGCAGTGAGTCCTGGACTCTTCGCACATGACAGGAGAGGAAGCTGAATGCTTTCTAAATGCGCTGCCTCCGACACATCTTCAGTATCATCTAGCAGGACAAAGTTCCAAACAACATAGTCCTGGAATGAGCTGAAATCCCTAGCATGTACACACTACTAAAACAGAGACGCCTGCATTGGTTTGGTCATGTTGTGAGAATGGACAATGGCCGAATCCCAAAGGATCTCTATTGGAGAACTTGTGCAAGGAAAGCACCCTACAGGGAGACCACAGCTGCGATACAAGGATGTATGCAAGAGGGATCTGAAGGCCTTAGGAATGGACCTCAACAGATGGGAAACCTTGGCCTCTGAGTGTCCCACTTGGAGGCAGGCTGTGCAGTATGGCCTCTCCCAGTTTGAAGAGACACTTGGCCAACAGACTGAGGCAAAGAGGCAAAGAGGCAAAGAAGGAAGGCCCATAGCCAGGGGGACAGACCAGGGACAGACTACATTTGCTCTCAGTGTAGAACGGATTGTCACTTCCGAATCGGCCTTTTCAGCCACACTAGACGCTGTTCCAGAACCACCATTCAGAGCGCGATACCATAGTCTTCTGAGACTGAAGGATGCCAATGATGAATGGATCTCCTTATAATTTTCATTTCTGCATAACCAACATTACTGCAAGGATTTGAGATATATTATTTATTTATTATATTTACTACCCCTTCTCTGCGTTCTTTTTCATATGTGTTTTCAAGACTTGATCCAGTCAAAATTAATATGCCAAAGTCTCAGGCTGGCAAAAATTTCAAAGGTTGGCTTTTTGCATTCCTGGCATCCATTCCTCACTGTTGGTTTTAACTGCTTCCTCTCCTCTTGCTGCTATAATTATTAAAAGACTTCTTCTTGCCAGGCTAAATTGGTTCATCAGAATCCACCTCTTTTTCCATTGCGGATGTTTATAAAATTGCCCTCAACTTCTGTTTTTTACATCTCTGTATGCCATACAAGGGCAAGTATGAAAAAAATATTTAACTATCAGAAGAATGACTGGAGCCCAGAATGCTGGGTTGCTTTTCCAACCTTTTACTGGCACTGTGTACCTGTCCCTACCTGCTAGTGCTTTGAAAAGGGTTCTAGCATGATTCTTTTATTTCTGTTTTTTTTAGATTTTGTACATATTCACATGTGTTTTGTAGTTATTTACATTTTTTGCTGGCCAAAATAAAATTGCAAGCTAAATAAGGGCACAATACTAACCCCCGGGTTAGGCCAGCACAAGTCACATACTCTGACTCGGGGGTGTCGCAAACGTGCCATAAGGCACGTTTGTGCCAACTGAGGGATCAGGGAGACCAGCGCAAGGAGCCTCCCTGGGACAGTTCCAGGCTGGCGGGGTAAGTTTGCGTCGGCCAAGCTCAGAGTTGTGTTCCCAGAGCAAGTAGGTGGGGAGCAGAAGGAGGGGCCAGATCCTGACGCTGTTCCTGGGCAGCACCGCGCAGCCCCGGCCGCTCCATTCTGCTCAAATCTGCGCCACCTCATCAGGTGGCACAGATCTGAGTAGACACACTGGGGCCCCTGCAGTGCGACATGGGGTAAGGGGAAGTTTTCCCCTTGCCTCAGGTGGCGCTGCTTTTGGCCCCAAACTTCCACTGGATGCAGCACATGCCTGCTGGCCCGCCTGCTCCAGCGCAAGTTAGGACTATTTATTTATTTAAGAAATTTATATCCCGCCTTTTCCATGCCAAAGCAAATGCCCAAAGCAGCTTACAAAGCTTTATAATGAAGTGCAAAGTATCACAACAGGTAAAAAGGAAAACATCAAACAAGCCATTAAAATATTAATTTTAACATGACATAGTAAAACTAAAACGAAACAGAGCAAAATCTTCTCAAACTGTGGGTCGGGACCCACTAGGTGGGTCACAAGCCAATTTCAGGTGGGTCTCCATTCATTTCAGTATTTTATATTTAATATATTAAACTGGTATGTGACTGCATTTGGGGAAATGTTACAGATCTGTACTTATAACAGGCTACTTTGCAGATGCTTTTAATAATGGTAGTCACTCCTAGGTAAGTGTGGGTAGGATTCCAGCCTAGGGTTGTTAAAAAGTTTCCTACTTGATGATGTCACTTTTGGTCATGACATCACTTCCGGTGATGATGTCACCTCCTGTCATGATATTACTTCCAATGGGTCCTGACAGATTCTCATTTTAAAAAGTGGGTCCTGATGCTAAATGCTTGAGAACCACTGATCTAACAAATATCATTGGGCCAATGGGGAACAAATCAGTCCAGGGAAGCACTCAAATCACAGCTGTGTTTCAAAGGCACAGAGGGCAAATATCCACTCAGCAACCAAATGCCAGACAAAACAGGTATGTTTTGAGCCCTCCTGTGAGGGAGGGAGTAGTTCTAAGTTCCCCTGGAAAGGAATTCCATAGTTGTGCTAATACAGAGAAGGCTCACCCCCAAGCTGCCACCCCCTCACTTGGGACAAAGGTGGCACTTGTAGAAAAGCCCCTTTGATGACATAAGAGGACAAGCTGGAATGTATGGGAGGAGGCAGTCTTTCAGATAGCCTGGACTCAGATCACGGAGGGCCTTAAAGGTTAGAACTAGTACTTTGAATTGGGATCGGAAGCAGATGGGCAGCCAGTGTATCTACTGAAGCAGTGGTCCAGGAGAGTCTAGCCCCCATAACCCCTTGAGCTGCTGCATTCTGCACTGATTGAAGTTTCCAAACTGTTTTAGAGGGTAGTCCCACATAGAGTGTGTTGCAATAGCCCAGTCTTGAAGTTACTAAAGCATGGTTACTGTAGCCAGGTCCAAACAGTTAAAGTATGGTCTCAGTGGCACACCAGCCTAAGCTGGATGAATGCTCTTTTAGCTACCGCTACCACCTCGTTCTTCAGAGAGAGCTGGGAGTCCAGAAGAACTCTCAAGCTTTGAACCCATTCTTGCAACGGAAGTACAACCCCAGCAGTGGACCTGGTGCTGGGCAAATGAGGCAAATGCCCTGGGCACTGAGCCCATGTGACTCTAGGACTGTGCGGGAAGCCTCACAGAGGCTTCCAAAGTGTTCAGAAACTGGTTTTCTGGAAGTACAGTTTAAGACTGCAGGGAAGCCTCAGAAGGCTTCCCCAGTCAGTCCTAACATTGCGCGAGATTCCATCGTATTCAAAAAGTAGGGGGTGCCTTCGCACACAGGAGGTGGCATCTCATGGGGGCGGCATCATGGACCTTTGCCCCAGGAGCATGTAGGGGTAAATCTGCCACTGTGCAACCCTGTTCAAAGTGGCTAGATGATTCAGTACCTGCATTGAGGATTTCTTGACCAAGAGAACCTCTTTCTTTTCAGGATTCGGTTTCGGCTTATTGGCTTTCATCCAGTCCCTAGTTGCATCCAGACAGCCCCACAGCTTCCTTGGAGCAGGATAGCAAGGAGAGATAGAATTGGGTGTCATCCACATATTGGTGGCACCCCACTCCAAATCCCCGGATGGATCTCCTCCATCATATAGATGTTAAAAAGCATGGGGGATAGGAGACCCCTGTGGCTACCCAAACTGTAAGAGCCAGGGTGCCAAACAGGTGTGTCCCAGCTACGCTTTGACATACGTCAATTTTTTTTTACTTTCAGCCATGCTCTGGTCCCTAAGCAAAGTACAAGATAGTGCTGTACTACAAAACAATACACTGCCAGCCCAATCCTAAGGAGGACTAGGCTGCTGGACAGAGCACATTGTGACAGCAGAAGACATTTCAGCTATCACAGGATGTCACACAGTGCTCAGTCTGGGGGCATTTTGCAAGTTCTGCAACAAGCTGCAGCAGTGGTACAATGCTGCTGATTCCCACCAGACCAGGAAAGGCAGTGGTGGAACAGGGAGGGGTGAAACAGGACAGGGTGGGGAAGGGGCAGGAAGGCAGCCCCCTGTGCATGGACGGGGTGTATCCAGAAGCGATGGTGTGTGCCAGATTCTGTCCCCTCTTTTAATAACCATCCCACCCCTTTCTTTTCCTCAAACTTGTGCCAGCTAAAGAGCTTGCACATGTCTGAGAAGATGACCTTGAGCTGGTATGTATTAGGGAATAGAAGTACTGTTGTTTGGCCAAGTAGATGGCAGGCAAGGAAGAGGGGAGGATGAATATATAGTGTATATATACTGAATGTATAGTGCACATATACACTCTATATAGTGTAAATAGAGTGTATATAGAGGATGAATATTTAGTGCATATAGTGTATGTAGTTAGCCAACTCTTTCATTATCTGCCAGAAGCATTCACCTGCATGAGAGGAGATGTCGAATGGAGGCAGTGAGCCAAAACCCAGAGAGGCAGGTAAATAAGTCAAGGATGGAAGACGGAAAAGAATTTAAAGTGGAACCTGCAGAATCTAAGGAAGGTGCAAAGGTGAGAGAAGAGAGGATAGTGCTTCATGGAATCAATTGCTTGCAGGACACAGAAGAAGAAAATTGAGTGTTGGGAGAGTTAGAACGAACAAAAGAAAATATTTCTTTACTCAGCGTGTGGTTGGTCTGTGGAACTCCTTGCCACAGGATGTGGTGATGGCATCTGGCCTGGACGCCTTTAAAAAGGGGTTGGATGAGTTTCTGGAGGAAAAATCCATTACGGGTTACAAGCCATGATGTGTATGCGCAACCTCCTGATTTTAGAAATGGGCTATGTCAGAATGCCAGATGCAAGGGAGGGCATCAGGATGAGGTCTCTTGTTATCTGGTGTGCTCCCTGGGGCATTTGGTGGGCCGCTGTGAGATACAGGAAGCTGGACTAGATGGGCCTATGGCCTGATCCAGTGGGGCTGTTCTTATGAGGCCTAATATGGGCTGTGTACAGTGCTGAAACCACTGCTGTCTGTCGAAAGGATTATTTGCCACTGAAAAGTCTCTTCAGAAAGAGACATTAGGGCTCAAGCCTGCCTAAAAAGCACAGCGTCTGCCCTGGAAGCCTTTGCCCTTTCAAGCCTGCTGTGGTTTATGTGGCTTTACATAAGCACTTCCTGTGCATTTTCCTGTTCACATACAGCCAGACTCTGCCCTTCTCATGTTTACCAATACCGTGCCACAAAGAAAGTTGTGTAGTGATAGGAGATCTGCCATCTGATCCTGTACCCATTCATTCAGAAATAAGTCCTGGACTTATTGGGACTAATACTAATACTCGTAAGTGCTGTATTTGGTGGGACTTACTCATCGGTGAGTGTGTACAGAATTGCCACCTGTACAGTAGATCAGGAAGTCCCAGACAGTGGCACACCTAGGATATTTGACACCTGGGTACACTGCTTGAAGCACTCTGCTCGCCACCTCAGTGCAGGGCCCCCTCCAGCCACTGGGTCCAATGTGGCCAAATTGCCCTAATGCTGGCCCTGTGCTCTAGGCAAGTCATATCTCTCAGTTTCAGATCATCTCATGTACAGTATTATAATACCAACCTACCTTTCAGGGTTGGTGTAAGAACTAGTGAGATCATGGATGTGAAGCCCTTCCAA
Organism: Tiliqua scincoides; assembly: GCF_035046505.1. NCBI lineage: Eukaryota > Metazoa > Chordata > Lepidosauria > Squamata > Scincidae > Tiliqua > Tiliqua scincoides. The sequence goes on along the minus strand of NC_089825.1, from coordinate 83,800,783 downwards.
CACACAAAAAGTACAATATAATTATTGAGTATTATTTTGAATGATTTAAAAAAAAACAAAAACAAAAAACCCTCTCCTGTGGCTGCTGTTGGTGGCATATTAAAAGAACCTATGAAATGCCTTGCAGGATCAGTCCCAGCTAGAGTTCATCTGTAGCCCAATATCAGTTTCCAACAACAGTCAGAAAAGATACCCCTGGGAATCTCACAAGCCAGACATGTTGGAGATAAGAGAACTGTCTCTTGTATTTGTTGGAAAGGGCAGGCCATGTGTGGCACCAAAAAAGAGAGGAGGAGGAGATTGGGTTTTATTTTAAGGAGAATTTTTATTCTGTTTTAAGAAGAATGTCAAATGCATGGTATGTATTTTCCTCATGGGCAGAGGTTCTTGTGTTTTATTCCAGTACAGCAAAAACACACTTGAGAGCTGAACTGCACCTAAAAAGCAAGCACATGCATGCCAATTGCATGCTTGTTTCTCCACTCCTATCCCAACAGCAGTCATGGGGAGGGGATTCAGATTCAGTAAAAAGGAGGAAGGAGGGGGACATAAATGAGTGCAGCAGGAAAATGAATGAGGAGCAGACATAGAAAATTATAAATTTAAAAAAAAAATCACCGGTGTTAATTTTCCCCCTCTTTCTTAGTACTAGTCACCCTTTGCAACCCAAAGCGTTAGAAAAATCACAGGTGGCTGTGCTGATCCAAAAAAAAAAGTAGAGTAATGCTTTGGTTCTTTGGCAACCTCTTCATAAATGACCTGGAGACAGGGTTGAGCAGTGAGGTGGCAAAGTTTGCAGACAACACCAAACTTTTCCGAGTGGTGAAGACCAGACGTGATTGTGAGGAGCTCCAGAAGGATCTCTCTAGACTGGCAGAATGGGCAGCAAAATGGCAGATGTGCTTCAGTGTCAGTAAGTGTAAGGTCATGCACACTGGGGCAAAAAATAAAAACTTCACATATAGGCTGATGGGTTCTGAGCTGTCTGTGACAGATCAGGAGAGAGATCTTGGGGTGGTGGTGGACAGGTCGATGAAAATGTCAACCCAATGTGCGGCGGCAGTAAAGAAGGCCAATTCTATTCTTGGGATCATTAGAAAAGGCACTGAGAACAAAACAGATAATATTATAATGCCGTTGTACAAATCGATGGTAAGGCCACACCTGGAGTATTGTGTCCATTTCTGGTCGCCGCATCTCAAAAAAGACATAGTGGAAATGGAAAAGGTGCAAAAGAGAGCGACTAAGATGATTACTGGGCTGGGGCACCTTCCTTATGAGGAAAGGCTACGGCGTTTGGGCCTCTTCAGCCTAGAAAAGAGACACCTGAGGGGGGACATGATTGAGACATACAAAATTATGCACGGGAAGGACAGAGTGGATAGAGAGATGCTCTTTACAGTCTCACATAACACCAGAACCAGGGGACATCCACTAAAATTGAGTGTTGGGAGAGTTAGAACAGACAAAAGAAAATATTTCTTTACTCAGCGCGTGGTTGGTCTGTGGAACTCCTTGCACAGGTTGTGGTGATGGCATCTGGCCTGGACGCCTTTAAAAGGGGATTGGACAAGTTTCTGGAGGAGAAGTCCATTATGGGTTACAAGCCATGATGTGTATGTGCAGCCTCCTGATTTTAGAAATGGGCTATGTCAGAATGCCAGATGCAAGGGAGGACACCAGGATGAGGTCTCTTGTTATCTGGTGTGCTCCTTGGGGCATTTGGTGGGCCGCTGTGAGATACAGGAAGCTGGACTAGATGGGCCTATGGCCTGATCCAGTGGGGCTCTTCTTTGGTTCTTAGGTTCTTATGTTTGGTTGGTCTTAATAAAAGTGTCACAAAGCATCAACTGCTGGACTCAAACACATACTGTTTAATGATTTATAATGTTTTGGTTGGTCGTAATAAAAGCATTTTGAATCAAAGCTTTGGAAGCAGCAGAGTTTAGACCAGGGCAAGATTTGGCCCAGCTTGCCCAAGCCCCAATCCTGGAATCTTCCAACCAGTTGCTGTTTCATTGCAGGCATTTTTTCCACTCTTAAGCACCTTGATCCAGCTCCCCCTGGCTTTTGGCCTCAGTCACCCACCAGGCTCTCTCTGCTCTGCTCTGCTCTGCTTACATGCTGCCTTAATCCGGACACATCTGACTTACTTGTAGCCAACCTCGGATTTGCCTTTGGGCAACCTCAGCAGCAGAGCAGTGAGATGTACAAATATTCTGAGGCGAATGAGCTGTACTTTTCCCAAAATTATGAGAATTTGAATGCTGGCCTCTTTTGGGGGGGGGAGGGGAATCATCTGGTTCTTGAACAAGACTTTTCACCGACACCCTACCAAGTTTTCCCTCCTTCCTTCTCAACATACAAAAGAACACTCAGAGATTCATGATCTTTACTCTCCCAGTCTCAAAACCCACTGGGTGAGAAGTCAGAAACAAAGGAAAAATGCTTCCCAGCTGATAAATTTCAGAGTGTCATATATGAGGGACAGCTAATCTGAATTAAAGTCACACAGTAGCAGAGTCATTGAATGTAAACCCCCACCTTGGAAGGGTTTCCCCCAGGCCAAGCACTTTATCTGAATGTAATCAAATTAATATTTGTTAATGCACAACCGAGCCTCAATTGGATTCTCAAAAATAATACACTGGCTCCCCAACTTACAGACATCCACCTTATGGACGGCTGCATCAGCACTTTCATGCAGGTGCTGTTCAAACTTTGTGGTGCTTTGTGGTGCAGGTGTGATAGCTCTGGGCCAGCAAGAGCCGTACATTTTGAGGTACATACAGTCTGACTTCCAGACAAACCTCTGCAACAGAAGCAGTGTGTATATTGGGAACTTAGAGCAGAATATATGTAAAGCACATTTGCGCCTGCTCCTGAGTCAGCTGGGCTGGCACAAGGACACACACCAGCCCGCAGGGGCTGCATCCAGCCTCCGCTGCCCCAACAGAGGGTAAGTTTGTGACAGCCATGCTTGACCAGTTTGGGAGGTCTGGGGGGCATGGGGAGGGTGGGGAGAAGGCATTGGGGGTGGTAGGTGGGCCCATGGGCAGGTGACTGTAGTGCGAGGACAGAGGCCAGGACCCGGCACTTGTGCCCCTTGCCCCAGGCTGAGCTGCTTGCAGCCCAAAACTCACACTGGATACAAGGCAGGCCTGCTGGCCCCCTTTTCCAGTGCAAGTTAGCTTTATGCTGTTAGACTAGTAAAGCTACTAAAGAATCAGGATTGTTTTTTTTAGGAGTGTTTCAACAAATGATTTTTGAGGATTTTCTTAACCCCCCCCCCCACCTTCTCTCCTTTTTGCTTGTGTTAACATACAAGCTATCATATGAACAGTCCAACTGGACCAAAAAAAAGGGAAAGCTAGAGCAGCGTAAGTAACATAACACAGAGATGTCATTAAGATTGCAGCTGTTGATGGGGACAAAACAGATTTCAAGAGAGCTGCGAGATTTAACAGTCCAATTCTAGATGCATTCAAGATCATGTTGCAATTTTAAAAAAATACAACACTCTATTTTAAAAGTATTTGCTCTGTTTTTTGTGCCTCATAACATTATGAACACGTATTAAAAAGACGTCTTTATTGATCATAAGGATGCACATAGTGCATAGAATTATTTCATTGTTTTTGGTACTGTACGCTCAGGACCAGTCCACAGATGAGGCTGGCGGATGCAGCTGCTTCAGGCAACAGGCTCATGGGGGATGCCACATACCTGTCTGTTGCCTCCACTAGCTGGTCATTCATCCTCCCAGTGTGGCCCTGCTCACCTTGCCCTGGCTCATGTGACTACTGCTCCCTCAACTCCTGCTGTGGTTGTATCTAGACCACAAGAGTAGACAAGGCAAGTCAGAGTCACTGGCCTCCAGGCAGCTCCGAGAGGGAACAGGTTGCTCCGACAAGGGCCAGGGCTAAAGTGAGGTCTTAAATATCTTCTCACAGACTATACTCTCTGGACTCAGGCTCTTCAGCCTGGAGACTGAAGTCCTCAAAGGGAAGTCTTCTGGCCTGAAGTCTTGCACTTTGTGTTCTTTCAGTCATATCCTGCCTTGCATATTGTTTGTTGCTGATACAAACGAACCAAGGAGCCACCTGATTGGAGTTGGTTCTTCAGGGGTTTGGGAACCTTGGGCCCTGAGTGCTCTTGTTCCAAAGCCTCTTCTGGATCTGTGCTGGGGCCTACAACTAGAGCCAGTTGTGGTCTTAACTCCTCAGGTTCAGACTTTTAAGTTGCTACTCAGAGTGGGGAGTCAAGGCACCTCCTCTTCGGAGAGGTCATCATTTTACTGTCCTCTATACACTTCCTTCTCTGCTCCCCAGGCCCTAACCTTTCCAAATAGAAAGGAGTGGCAGTGGTAAAACAGTGGAAGGGAAAGGGAGGGTGTTGGGGGACCAGCCACAATTGGGGGCTGTGACTCACTGTGCAATGGAGGAGACAGTTTGCCTTGCCACCTTAGTCACGGTGAAGACTGGGCTTGTATATGCACCGACTGTCACTATTTTACCAGGGACAGAACCTGTTTTCTGCCAGTTGTCATAGTTCCTTTTTCACACAAGAGATTTTGGGGGTGCAGGTGCTTTAAAACATTTTTCATAGCAAGAATTGCCATTCTTTAGCCCCCTTCTCATGGGTCTCAAGAAATAAAGCCTCTGAATGGGGTATGGGGTCGATGCACTGGATGAATGTTTCTGATTGGTATTAAATGTATTCTGAATTATATTCTGAATCTTCTCAGATGTGATGAATTTTTCTGAGTTGTACCTATTGCATAATCAGTGCAACCTGACCCATTGTGAGAGTAAACATTCTACTACACCTCCTTAAGGGTTTCTTTTTGTTTTGTTTTTTTGTTTTAATGTTATGATCAGTTTACTTCAGAAGCTAAAGCAGGAGATGCTACGGCAAAATAAAAGAATATGGAACACTGCAGGCATAAAGGGGACCTTGCTAATGTGTAACGTTGGGAGGGGGCCTTTGGTGTGAGAATAACAATCGTACAGACGCACACGTCTGCATTTTAAACTGTGAAATGTGGGAGAGTGTGAAATAGTCAGTCAGTGTAGGGCTGGCCCAGCCATGAGCAGGGTGAGGTGAGCTGCCACAGATAGTGGGTGGGCAGGAAGCAGCGCCCTGAACCCCACTGCTACCTCACCTAGCCCCTTTTGCCCCTTACGTCTTCATTTTCTGCTGCCCTGTCGTTTGAAATAGAGTGACAGAACAGGGCAGAACAAGGAAGCGCAAAGATGATGAAACAAGTATAGGCCCCCCCCCATATCTGTGGATCCAGTATCCACGGTTTCACTTATCTGCAGTTCTGCGGATGCGGGGGGCCCCTGTACCCCCCTGCACACCTATTGGTTAATTTAAAGACTTATCCCACATGGCCACAGATTCTCACTTGGACATTCTGGTGGTTCTTCTGAGCCCTGCAGAGGTCACAAACACGCAGAGGCCACATGCATCCATCCATGGCCTCTGCAGGGCTTTGAATGACTGTTAGAAGCAAAAAAAAGCGACTTCTGGTTTTGCTGAAAAACCAGAAGTGATATTTTTAATGCATTTTAAAGGCATTATGAGGGCTGGGGAAGCCACTGAGAACGTCCTGAGAGGCCCTAAGTCTCCAGCACTGTTTTCTCCAAAGAAATTTAAACTTGGGTAGTATTATCCCTATAACTTTTCACCACTTGGGAAAGTGGGGAGCAAACAATATAACTTTACAAAGGTATATAAAAGCAAAACGTTGTAATAGAAAGCTTACAACCATATATGAAAGTCTAAGAAGCCAAGCCAACTGTTCCTTTCTAGTTTTTGCTGCCAGCTTGGCACAGGTTAGTTGCTGCTTTAATCTCCTGGGGGTTCTATTGTTGGTACTCAGTAGAGAGCCCGGTTCCTGGGCTAATGTGAGGAGTGAATAAAAATCCATTTATTTCTCTCCACCACAAGCAAAATACATTTTAAAGGTTGGTGGCAAGGCAATTCTTCCACTTCCCTTCCCCCATGGATGGAGAACTTTTCCTATACTTTTTACTTTCCCTCCATAACCTCTAAGTCAGAGGTCAAAATTGGCCTGCAGAATTCAATTCTCCTTATGTTGGCTGAACATCCATTGGCTGCCACTTACAGATACCGTATTGTTGTGAAAATCTCAGACCTCTGGTTTTTAGGGAGGAAATGCGACAGGACAAATGAACTACAAATAAAGTATTCTAGGAACAAAAAGTGAAACAGAAAGAGTTTCCCTCCAGATTCTATTTAGGTTCACAGTCAGTGTTGGGACCAGGTTGCTCCCAATGGTGAATTAGGTACTATCGTTGCCCCTTGTATTGAAAGGTCAGCCTGACGAGGTGGGCCCTTTGATGAGTGTGGGTCCTCAGCGAGTGTCCAACTTGGCTGACCATTGGCACTATCCGTATTCACAATGGGTGGAGCTACTGCCATTTGAAAGTAAGAAAGAATTCGCCCTGGACCAAACCTGATCATGCCCTGGAAGTGTTAACACCTAGAAAAGGTTAACAGCAGTTCAGAACTGGAGAGGGATCTGCAATGCTATGGGTAAGCAGGGAAGGAATTGCTATTTGCCTGGCAACAATGTCATGGGCATCACCATCCACCATTACGTTACAGTGAAAAGATCCATGCCATGGTGACATCGAGGCTAGATTATTGTAACGCGCTCTATGTGGGGCTGCCCTTGAAGACGGTTCGGAAACTGCAACTAGTGCAGAATGCAGCGGCTCATGTAGTTACTGGAGCTAGGCGGTTTGACTCTGTCAGTCCGCTTCTCCAGCGGCTGGACTGGCTGCCCATTCGTTTCCGGGCCCAATTCAAGGTGCTGGTTTTGTCCTTTAAAGTCCTATACTGCTCTGGGCCAGGGTATCTTAGAGATTGCCTACTCCCGTACAATCCAGCTCATCCTCTTAGGTCATCAGAGAAGGCCTTTTTACAAGTGCCGCAGCCTAGGGAGGTACGTGGAGTAGCGGCAAGAAATAGGGCCTTCTCAGTAGCGGCACCAACACTATGGAATTCCCTTCCCCTTGACTTAAGAACTGCTCCCTCTCTTGAAACTTTTCGGCGAGGCCTGAACACCCTTCTGTTTAGACAAGCCTTCTGAGTTCCTGGCCTTTTTAACATCATTTTAACATCTTTAAATATCTTTTTTAACATCTGGTTACAGGCCTGATCCTTTTCTAATTTGCTGCACTATGCTCTTTTACCTGACTACTTTTTTTTATCTGACTACTGTTTTTATGATATGTTTTTATCTGTTTTTAAATTTTGTTTTTAATTTGTTGGTGGGGTAAAAAAGTTAACAACAACAACAACAACAACAACAACAACCACTGCTGTGCTTTCAGGATAATCATTTACTGGCAGCATGGCTTAGTGGTTTGATTGCTCATGAATGGCAATATTCCTCACCAAGAGGATATGGAATATGGGTGATTCAGTGATGATTATGCAGCCCCCATAGGTTACTGGGGAAGTACATTAATAATAATCTGCTGGTGTTAATGTAAGTTCCTCCAGAACAGGGGTGCTCAATAGGTGGATCGCGATCTACCGGTAGATCGCGTGGCAAAATGAGTAGATCGCGGAGCCCTGTCTCTCCAAACTGTTAATATGTCAGTTTCGTCTAGTGACTAGAGGAAACTGACATATTTAGCTGACACTAAACTGACACTGAAACTGACACTTTAGCTGCTCTTCAGGCATGCAGCAACAAAACTGACGAAACTGACTAGACTCCAGCAGGGGCTCCATACATTAAAGGGGGTGTCTGTCAGACGCTTCCTTCCCCCCTGGTAGATCTCCGGGCCTTGCTGGGTTTCAAAGTAGCTCTCGAGCCAAAAAAGTGTGAGCGCCCCTGCTCCAGAAGGTACCTGAGAAGGAGGAGCATGGCTAGAATGGTCTCCCGAGGCCCTGGAACTATGTACAGGAAAGGGGTCCATTCTTGTTTGTTTTGGCTTTGTTCCTTTCTCATCGTACTACAGTTCTCCTCCTTTGCTACTGTTGGCGTGCACACCATTGCCAGTCCCCTGCCCCATGTTGTTTTCTAGATTTTTCCTGGTGTTTTCTTTGTAATATCTGATCCAGAGGAAATTTCTGAATGTTTCTTATGCCAGCCATTGTGAAAACACCAACTCCACCTTCCCTGCTGAAACTCTTGTTTGCACAGCCTCGTGCTTAATGAGTCGGAAAAGCAAAGTAAAATGCCCCCCAATGAAGATCGACGGGAGCTTGGCGAAGGTGTGGAGCCCTGCTGCATTTGACTTCATTGCAAAGGGGGACATCTTGGGCTGAAGCCCAGCTATATCATGGGCTGTGCATGGGGGAGCATTTAATGTTCTGTAGGAATTTAAACTTAGAATCCCTAGCCTACAAAAAGAAAAACAAAGCAGAGACACAGGGATACTAAGACTAGTGGAATAATAAAATTTGTTTCATAAAGTTCATTCCCCCCTCCTTACCTGTGTGGGATACGTTATCCATGCAACTCCTATGGTTTATGAACCCTCCATATTTTGGATGCAGAGTACCTGGAATGAGGACACTGAGGACACAATGAGGAATGAGGATACTTTTCTTTCTATATAGGCTCAGAAGAATAGCAGGCTTTGTGTAAGAAGTGCTCCTTTGGTGCACCTTTATCTATGGTTCCCATTACAAATGTCATAAGTTTCCATCACTTATGTCATAGCAGAGTAGATAGGGTGGAGTGTTGGGGAACTTGGAGTTTTTGTTGTGTGTGTGTTTGCTCTTCATTGATTTTTGTATAGATGCGTTTAGATATACATTGGCTCCAAAAATGGTGTAGCGTTATGCCAGTGTTCAGTGGACATCTGTCATCTGGAGGCAGTTCAGAACTTGGCATCCACCAGATCTTTCCCACCCTGTTCAGGTCTCTGCCCTGTTTGTGAGCCTCTGATAGCCAGAGATATGCCAGTGGAGGGGAATGGCAGCCTGGAGTTCTGGGGACACTTCTATCGGTGTGGCTGTGGCTTTGCCGACATCTGAGGACTTAATACCATATACTGTGCTACTCAGAATGATTGGTTTAAACCAATCAGGCTGGATCGTGCAGCATAAAGAGATTCCTACTCATTAATTCAATTATTTCAGAAAGTCACTTTCACTTAAAAGACAGGGACTGAAAATGAATGAGAATGAATGCCTGCAAAGGTGTTCTCTCTTCTGGAATTTGGGTGCTAATTCATGCACTCCGTCGCTGAGATCTAAAATGCTAAAGCCTGCTTTTCTTTGGATAGGACAACTGGACACATTTGGTGCAGGGCCAAGGGTGTGATTTTAATAGACCAAGAAAAGCTGTCTCTCCTACATTCAAAATACTCTTGTAAGACGGAAGCCTGTGGGTTTCAAAACATGCAAGCCTGTTCATGCTGGGTGAAAACAGCCATGTCATTTTGGTGGATGTCTTCTGGAAACCTAACATTTCCAAAGGTTTTGCTAAAGCTATTTTGATCGAGTGCATCCTTTGAGACTTCTAAATTTCAGAACTTAGATGAAAGAAAATGAGTTTACAAATTGCAATACTCTTGTCTACAATATTTGACAGTTTTCCTTTAGTGAACAAACTGGCCCAGGTCAGAATGTTAGCTGACTTCACCCTTTGCTCCTTCAAAACCTCAATTGTGATTATCCTCACAATAGACCCTCAGATCTTATTGTTTTATGTTCTCTTCCAATCGAGCAAAGGAGGGTGGAAGGAGTGTGTGTGTGGGTGTGTGTGTGTGTGTGTGTGAGTGATATATATATTGAGAGAGAGAGTGTGTGTACATAGCTGTGTGTTTTGTGTACATTGCATGCCACTGAGATACAAGTGTGGACAAAGCCAAAACCAAAGTCCATTTCAGGATTCTTGCGTTCCAATATAAACTTGGCTCCGCTTCCCTCTAGCTGTTTTAGAGAGAGTTTCACCCTCGTGCCATCTCTTTTGGGCAGGGCTGTGTGTTAGCTGTGATGTCTCAGGAGCACAGCAAAAGCGTAAAATTCAACTTTCTGAGAATCTCAAATTTATTTCTTTTTAAGGAAGTTTATTTAGGCCTTACAGTTGCAGATATAAACTTGTAAGTTCATGAAATCTCAGAAACCGGAAGGCTTGTTGAACAAGTTTCAGAGTGATTGCCGGGCAGGGATTTCCTTCATAAGACAAAGAAGCAAAACAAATTCAGCAAAATAAGCAATGCAAAATCAGAGCCATTGTGCAAAGTCATATACTTTGTATGATATGTAGAAGTCACAGATTCTAGCTTTTGTGACTGTGTAGAATGTGCCATGCAGTACTTCTTTAGTTCTATCCATGATTATATGGTTAATTTGTCAAGCCTCACTCGAGTGTGACCTTGTGTGACTTCTCACTATGGGCTGTGGATTTTCATGCCTTTGGAGATGGAAAGTTCTGAATTCAATGCAGCATCCAGGCTGGCCTGACAATGCCCTCTTCCAGTAGAGTTTGCGGTGAGGATGCAATGGATCCCAAAGGATCTCCTCTATGGAGAACTTGTGCAAGGAAAGCGCCCTACAGGTAGACCACAGCTGCGATACAAGGACATCTGCAAGAGGGATCTGAAGGCCTTGGGGATGGACCTCAACAAGTGGGAAACCCTGGCCTCTGAGCGGTCCGCCTGGAGGCAGGCTGTGCAGCATGGCCTTTCCCAGTTTGAAGAGACACTTTGCCAGCAGTCTGAGGCAAAGAGGCAAAGAAGAAAGGCCCATAGCCAGGGAGACAGACCAGGGACAGACTGCACTTGCTCCCGGTGTGGAAGGGATTGTCACTCCCGGATTGGCCTTTTCAGCCACACTAGACGCTGTGCCAGAACCACCTTTCAGAGCGTGATACCATAGTCTTTCGAGACTGAAGGTTGCCAATACCTGAGAGAAGGAAGATTTAGGCAGACACTATATTGCTTAGAGCAAAGTAGTCAACTGACAGTACAATTTTAAGCATGTTTATTCTGAAGTAACTGTGCTCATTGGCGCTTACTCCCAGGTAAGTATGTTTAGGATTGCAGTCCCAGTGGGTCTTCTTTTCACAAACACAGCTGGCACTTTGCTAGATAGTCCTAAAATTTGGGGGTGGGGTCCCTTTCTTAATAGAAATGTGTACTGTACAGTACGTCAAAGAGGTAGGAAGACAATCACATAGCATTGATAGTTAAATTCCTTCCCACCCACCCACCCACCCCAAAAAAAAGATTAGTTTGAAACTCTTAAAGTACAATTCTCCACCAGACTCCTCTACCGGATCCTAACCTCCGTGTTGGGCCGAAAAGCATAACACGGAGGTTCTCAAGTTTCCACCTGCAAAATAGCCAGCACAGGCACGAGAAGCCCCATTGTGGGGCCTGCACCCTTATTTAAGGGAAGAGGATGAACTTTCCCTTCCCCTGAGGCAGCCTTTGGCAGCCTCCATGAGGCCGCTGGATAAAGCGGTCGCCGTTTTGGCGACATTGTTCATGCATAGGTGAAGTGCGTGACTCATGTAGTGGGGTCTTTCTCTTGCCTCTGCAGAGCCCTAGAGATGAATGCTGCCCTGTTTCAAGGGTCCATAGGTCAGTATATATCTCAACACATGCTCTGCATGCAGAAGGTCTCAGGTTCAATTCCAGACTGGGCTAAGAAGAACTTTTGAAATCCTTGAGCACATCAGCCATTCCAGTTAGATCATACTAAGCTCTCGAAAGGTCAATGGCCCGACTCTATATAAGGCAACTTCATATGTTCCCATCCACCCCAAACATACAATAAATAATAATCAATACGGTAGGAGAGTTAGGTAAATTATTTCTGTGGGCTGGATGCTGCCCAATGATTGCTGGTTGGCCAATCCTATACTAAAGGAAAGAAGTAGAAATGAAAAACACTTTGTATTCTGTGTATGTATGTATGTATACACATGTATACACACACACAGAAAGATAGGAGGATTCTCAGGGATTGCCCCCCCCCCCTTAAAAGAGATCTGTATATATAGGAGGCAGCTGCATCCTTTTCAGGCCTCTCTTTCTACCCCTGCTTCTCTAACTCTATGATCTCACTGTCTTCTCTCCTCTCTATCCCTCTCTCCTTAGAAAACTGATATGCCCAAAGAGGCAAGTCAGCCTGCCAGAGGTGAAGGAAGAAGCCTTAGCAAGCTGTTGGCTTTTGTTCAGAATCCATGCTGACGGGGCCCTTGGCCAGCTGCCTCCATCTTCCACAGCTTTTCTCTGTGTGTTTATCAACTGAAGCCTACAAGGAAGATCGGGCGGGGGGAACAAACGGGCCCAAGAGCTCTTGGCCGACTTGCCAAGAAAACGAAGGAGCAGCTGGAAATGACACTTATCTTATCAGCACATCATTCCCAAATGGAAGGGTCATTAAAATGAATGATTCCAGTGTGAAGGCCTACATAATCTTTGTTATTAATTGGCACCAAAGATGGGGTGGAGACATAAATCTCTTTTGGGTTGTTGTTTTTTTGTTCGTGCACACAGTTCTAGATGCAACCTTGATACAAGCTGAGGCAACAGTCAACCATTTTCTCAAACATAAAAACAACCACCACTACTAAAAGCTATGACAACTAACCAATCCAGCCAAGAATAATTTTGCTAGATGAGTAGGGGAGGAAGAAGGAGAAGGAGGAAAGGGAAATAGCTAGCTGTGCAGTAGCCTTGTCAGAAAAGATTTAGGGGTTATAGTGGGTGATAAACCGACATGTGTCAACAACATGACGTTCTGGTACAAAGGGACAGTTTAAGTTGCCGTGACTGTAGCATTTTGTCCACACAAGGATTTGCTTGTTTTAGTGATGTGATGTAGGAATGTTGGGTTTGGATGTGGAGGATCCTGGTTCAAACCCTTGGTCAGCGATGAAACACCTAGTGACTTTGGTCATTGTGCCAAGGACAAGTTCACACAAGCAGTGGTATAGTTGAAGGTGGGAGAAACAGAGCTCCAGTACTACTTCTGCAGTGGGAACAGTGATGTCACTGGCAGGTGTTCTCAGGTGCTGCCATTGAAACTTTTTCAAAGGAACCAGCATGAGGGTCATCAGGAGGCAAACTGAGAAATATGCCTAGAGGCATATGCTAATGTCTAAGGGCACAATCCTAACGGCTAATATTATAATGCCATTGTACAAATCAATGGTAAGGCCACACCTGGAGTATTGTGTCCAGTTCTGGTCGCCACGTCTCAAAAAGGACATAGTGGAAATGGAAAAGGTGCAAAAGAGGGCAACTAAGATGATTACGGGGCTGGGGCACCTTCCTTACGAGGAAAGGCTACGGTGTTTGGGCCTCTTCGCCTAGAAAAGAGACACCTGAGGGGGGACATGATTGAGACATACAAAATTATGCAGGGGTTGGACAGAGTGGATAGGGAGATGCTCTCTACACTCTCACATAACACCAGAACCAGGGGACATCCACTAAAATTGAGTGTTGGGAGAGTTAGAACAGACCAAAATAAAATATTTCTTTACTCAGCGCGTGGTTGGTCTGTGGAACTCCTTGCCACAGGATGTGGTGATGGCATCTGGCCTGGACGCCTTTAAAAGGGGATTGGACAAGTTTCTGGAGGAGAAGTCCATTATGGGTTACAAGCCATGATGTGTATGTGCAACCTCCTGCTTTTAGAAATGGGCTCTGTCAGTTGCAAGGGAGGGCACCAGGATGAGGTCTCTTGTTTTCTGGAGTGCTCCCTGGGGCATTTGGTGGGCCGCTGTGAGATAGAGGAAGCTGGACTAGATGGGCCTATGGCCTGATCCAGTGGGGCTGTTCTTATGTTTGGTTGGTCTTAATAAAAGTGAGTGGAAGTTGCCACCAGGGGTTCCTCCTGTTCCATCAACATCACGCCTACTGCCCACCACTACCAGGAAATATGCCACCACAGATTCAGGGTGGCATCTCAAGGGGAACCACTGTTCCACTCTGGACCCATAGCCTCACTGGGGCTCATTAGAATGTCAGCCATGAAGATTAAATACGTGACTTTCATCAGGTGTCTTTATGCAAAACCGAAGTGTCAGATTAATTCACAGTAATCAAAACGGGAAGCACGCAACACCTGGTCATGACGGTTCTTGTCATCCTACTATGCAGCTTAGTACAGCTTGCTGTATAGATCATCTGGACTGCGGAGGACCTTTCTTTGTCTGTGCTGGATGAATGTTCTTGGAGGCACAAGTGTGGAAACTGTCCACACCGGACATTATTTGTTTTTGTTTCTCATTTATTTTTATCGTTTATAAATAGCTTTTCCAAGAACTGCTCAACTAAGTGATTCTTTTAACAATAACATAAACTTGAAAAGAACGATTTAAGAGAGATAACGTCCACTGCAGTAAAAAAACATTAAGACCAATATTAGCAGAGAAACACAGCAGTAATTGCACAAAGGAGCCTGCCAGAAGAGCAGGGTGAGGGGAGTCACTACACAGAAGTAGCTGGCCTCCTCACTGGTGTAGGTAAAGCTAATGCAAAGACCATCCAGTGGCAGACCTCCCATTCACTCAATAGGGCAAATGTTCCAGACATGGAGCCTTGTGCACCTTTTGAACCCCACAGAAGCCTCTCTGAGACTCCTGACAGGGTCAGAAGTGTCGGGGAACCTTCAGGAAGCTTCCCCAAGGTGTCTTGGAGTCACCATGCACTCCAGGAAAGGGGGGGCATATTTGTATGCAGGGGGCGGCGGCATCCTGTGGGGGGGGCACCATCGCGGACCTTTGCTCCAGGACACGGGGCTGGGCAGGTCAGCTACTGAGACCATCCCTTATTTTGGCTCTTACAAGTATAAAGGGGACAGAGCTCCACAAAAGAAAGAATCTACAACGTTACAGATGCAGGCTCAAACTAGGTGTTTTGGGGGTGCAACATGCACATGCTATCATCTCTATAGGAGAATGAATTCACAATTTCAGAAAATGTTTTAAGGTGGTTTGTGTTTTTTTTTTCTCACAAAAACAGTTTAATGTTTTTTGCTTGCATTCCCTCTATTCGTAGGTTTCGGCATATTAACATCACGCAGTTATATATGTATATATATTTCAGGGACTTCTTGCATGATCTAAATCAGTGTGCCCTCCACAATCACATTTTATACTTAACACAATACTCCTGCAAGCCCTGATCCAGCATCGGCAGCATGAAATCTTGCCTCCGTGTAATGGATGAAGGGATAGCCTGACCGTGGGGGTACTCGTTTCATACTGTGGGCTGAATAGCATTCATGATCTCTGCTGAGGACCAGAAGTGATGTCATTAAACAAGAAGTGATGTCATTAGGCAGATTATGACCAGAAATAAACACTTTTTTCTCACTTAGGAGCTCATTAGTTGCAAATGACAGAAGAGAAAATATGCAAATCTTGATCATATTTTCAGGATATGGGAGAGCCCAATTATCAAGTGGGCTACCTTTGCAGGAGTGACAGCACCACTCAACAGCTGAAAGCAGCTGATGGTGGTGCTGGGAGAGCCCAAGGGCTGAATAAAGAGCTTCTGGAGGCCACATCTGGCCCGTGGGCCTTATGTTT
Source organism: Tiliqua scincoides (assembly GCF_035046505.1). NCBI lineage: Eukaryota > Metazoa > Chordata > Lepidosauria > Squamata > Scincidae > Tiliqua > Tiliqua scincoides. The sequence goes on along the minus strand of NC_089825.1, from coordinate 83,785,236 downwards.
GACACTCCTGGAATAGGCAATCTGCTGTTTATTTAGTTTGAAGCAGGAGTGGGCAAACTTTCAACTTTAGGGCTCCTGGGCGTTTAACAATTGTGTAGGAGAGAGAATTTCAGCAGGTGCAGCTTTTCATCTGTGAGATGACAAGCTGTACCTGCTGAAATTCCCTCTTCTATAGAATTGTTAAAAGTCCAAGATCCTTAAAATGGAAAGTGTGCCCACACCTGGTTTAAAGAATGGTACTGGGTAAGCATTCCAACAATGGTTTTGCACAATGGTGGAATACATGACAGGAAAAAAAAAATTAAATCCTAATAATGACAGGGCAGTATGAGGAGATGGGAGTACTCTTCAAACTTAGAAAGAAAACTACCTAGTACTCTTAGTTCTGGGATTATACATCAAAGAGCACACAGTCATCAGGCACATAATTTAACCAAAAAAGTTCACACTATGGCACAGCACAGCATGTGTTGCTTTTCACTACATGTATTAGAGGAAATAACCAGTTTGAGCTTATTGCAGCTGAACAGCCGTAATTTACATGGCAATCATAATATCAATGTATTCCACTATCATTGGGGGGTGAATCACATTTTCCCAGGTACAAAATCTAGCACATCCCATGCTAAGGAAATGCAATATCCCTTCAACAGTAGTCCAGCATCGACATCTGGACCACGCATTGCTGCACGCTTATTGGGACAATGTGGGAAAGTGCTAGGTGTCTTGTAAATCAATCTTCAAAGAATGGCTGTGTCAGCAGGTAAGTGCTAAGGATGGAGTGGATGGACCAAACAGTGTCCACAATGTAACAGAGATCTTAAGTCACTGTTACAGGCCCCATGTGGAGGTATAAATGTTTAGATTCACAATTACATGCCATGATTTGCCAGCCGGTTTAGGACAATTAGGATGATTGAGAACTGAGCTACACAAGTGGCAAAATTGGGTAGTATAGCTTAGGCTCGCGTGTACCATATCAGGTGGGGAACTGCATGTTTGAATGCCTCCCCTCCAACATTTTTTTAAGTTCCTTGCATTTAAAATGCCTTGTATTCAACATGTTACTTTTTTGCAAGCAGCAGTTGTGTGTGTGTGCTTGCACACACGTGCATGTTTTAATAGCAGACAATATTCAAACATGGGATTCCTCCATCTGCGGCCTTAAGTGCTGTAGTCCAGCAAAAGTGGCACGAACTGACAGCCTTGGTACACGCATACCACTGGTGCTATGAGTTTCAGGATTGGGCCCTGATTCAGTTTATCATGTTTGTTCTCCTTTGTTCTCCTGGAATGCAAAACAGTTGATCAAGGGAGAGACTTCCTGGTCAAACAGGTGTTTCAAAATCCTCTCCTTAACACTTTTATTAGCTGGATTGAGGAACCACACATGCCATGACCAAGTATATAGGATATTACTGCATGTAGAGAACTGCCTAACCCCATGGGATGGAATCCATTGGTTAATGGGAACCATTTTATTTGAGGAAACATGTCATTGTCCCACAGCAAGGAGCACCTGATGGCACTACATTTTCTGCACAGACAAATATAATGCATAGAAGGTTAACTCCCTTGCAACTGAGGGCTGGGGAAAAGTGAGTTTGAGTCTGACTGTATTGTATTCTGGAATCTAAGACTGGCCAAAAGCAGCCTCCTGTGTTCTGTGTACAGTTTGAGGGCCTACTTGAATAGATGGGAACTACCCCATCTATGCTAATCCTTATCGTCAACATTGAGGTTGGTTGTACCCTGCACTTTGAAAACAAAAAGGAAAAGAACAGAAAGCAAAATTCTGTGCCATGTAAAGCTGAATTTTGCTACCAATATAAATTATAAAAAATAAGCCATTTTTTGCAAATACTTTTCATATTCTAATAGATTCAGCAGATCTTGGGGAGGAACAACCCAAAGTCCTACTTTCTGTTCCTGCTGGAAACCCTGCTCAGCTCCTTCCTCCCAGGAACCTGGAATTAAACTCAGCACTGCTTGCACCATTTCAAACCTGTCTCCACAGCCTCAAGGTCTAGAACAGTGATTTTCAACGACCATGCCATGGCACATTGGTGTGCCGTAAATGGTCTGTAGGAGTGCCACAGGAGTTTGAGGAAGAGAAACTTATTAGTTGGGCAGTTGGGGGATGCGAGCCCTCTACTAGAAGTCCTGTGTGTGCATTGTCAATTGTAAAAAAAAAAAAACTGATGTTGTGCCTTGACAATTTTAGAGCCTTGTCAGTCTGCCATGAGATTAAAAAAAAAAAGGTTGAAATTCGTTGGTCTAGAAACTTCCTTTCTTCAAAACTAAAAAGGGAGGTTATCAGATGGCAAGTTATATATCCAACACCAGTTTTTTTCCCTTCCAAACTACACTGTGAATCTGTCACTGCTCCAAAAGGGAGAGCATATCATGGAGATTATGCTGGTATTTCCCTGAACATCTTGCATACTAATCCAGGTTTATGGGAGTAGATCAGTTGTGTTTGCTTTTTCGGCCTAAAAGATGCACACATGCAAAAGCACTCCATCTGTGATTGTTGTTTCACATGTTCCAAGACATGAAAAAACAGGCCAAGAAGCTTATCTCTGCCTAATCTTGCCCCAAATTTAATTTATTTATCCCTTGCCTCAGAGCAATAGAATATACCTGGGAGGGTGGAGGTGGGAAGGTTGAAGGGCACTATTTTGCCTGCCTGGGAGTCCCCCCAAAAAAATTGGTGGGAAAGATTCTCTTTGTCATTTGTTTCTCCTCCTGTCTCAGCAAAAAACCTTGAAGAAGGAGAAAATTGTCCAGCGGTTTGTACCAAAAGCAAAACAGGTCTACCCCAGGGACACTCTCAAAAAGCCCAGCCAAGTAGAAAGTTAAAGCTCATAGGACTTGCTTTTTGTCATTGGTGGTCACACAAACGGAATGTTGTTGCCAGAGTCTGAAGAAAGAACCATGGTTGCAAACATCGCTACCAAATTAAAACAGCAGAGAGATGTGGGTTGGCTAAGCCCTGTCATGCTTTGATTACTGCAGTTATGGGGGTGGGGTGGGGCAGATGCTGCTGCCATTACCATTGCCCCTCCAAAAAAAAATCCCATTGTGATAAGGTCCCCATTGTGTTCCATCTGCTCATCAAACAGCACCACCAATTTCCTTGGCAGCTGCATCAAGGAAAGCCTCATTTGTCCACTTATCATTGGTCAAGTGTCATTCCTGAGCTCCATCTGCAGGTTGATGGCAATCCAGATCTCCCTTAAACTCCAGGCTTCCGGGCAATTTGACCCCAGTTTTCCGGTCCACACACCAACACTTCCCTCGTTGCCCATCCAATGCTGGGTGACACTAGAAAAGATAGATGAAGTCATTTTCATTACTAGGATAGCAAAGGCACCTGTTTTACCAGTTTACTAAAGCTAGAAGGAGTTTGGATAAAAATAATCTCTCAAATTCTGCGAATGTGTTAACATATGTATGGTAGTTTCCTAATGCATTTTTTTTCCTGAGTGCTGGTGGGTTACAGGATTTTTTCCTTTGGGAAAAAAAAAAATTGATACCACAATTGCCTTAAGATTCATGATTAAAAGTTGATTTAAATTTGTGGTTTTTTTCTTTAAATCTCTCAAGATTGCATTTCATTTGCACAACTTGGAAAATTCCAAATTTGAAACTTGAAATAATGCTTCTGAGTCTGTTTTCAGAGTTATTGATTTTTATGCTTCATGCATTTAAAAAAAAAAAAAAAATTTGGCAGCCACTCTGGAAAGTTTTCACCTGAAATGGGGAAGGGGTGGGGGATATTAAAGAAAAATACATAATTTGTTTCTGTTTGACCTGTCACGATAGATTGTCCCAATGCTATAAAGTTTGGGAAGCACTGTCTTAAACCATACACGGAAAGAAAGTCAGTATTACTTTCTCCTATTGCTGGTTGTGTGTGTGTGAGGGGGGGGCCTTGCCTGAGCCTCCCCAAATGAGATAAAGACAGGAATGAAATCTGAGCTGGGACTACCTGATTCCCAGCTCAGTCTCTTAGCCACTATACTTGACTAGCTCAGAAGGTTAGGAGGGCTTGTTGCATATGATCCTTGGAAATGGAGCTCAGTGGTGAGCAGCTGCCTTGCATGCAAAAGGCCTCTGGTTCAATCTATGACATTGCCAAGTAGGGCTTGGAAAGACCCCCCCCCCCAACTGAAACCCTGGAGAGCCACTGCCAGCCCTGTGCTAGTTAGACCCATTGCCTGACTCTGTTGAAGACAGCTACAAATCTTCATGTTTCCTCTGTGACATTAAGGTTGCAAAAACACAGGCAAGCCAATGCTCTGGTGATGTAACCTGTTTGGGATGAAAGTTTCCATTGCGGTCACAGTTGGGAATAGGGATGATGGTCAAGTCTTCATGAGTTCTGGTTTGGGAAGCTGCTAATCTCTCCAGCGCTCTGTGAAGTTCATTCTGACATGAGCCTTGGACCTATTGCAAGGACAGGGAAAGACACGCAATCAGAATGTGTTGGCAAAAAATGGGGAACCTGATGCCCACAGCCAAAGGAAGAAGAAGCACTTTGCTCTCGCCTTGTGGAGGAGGGTCAAGAGAAGCCATTCAGAATGTTAGTTTCTAATCTCCCTCCCCACCCATTTTCCTGCAATTCACCATTCTGAGGAAGTCTTTATAGCTAACTATTGCACCAAAGAGACGAAAGTAAAATAACAGGAGCAGAAGCCCCACCTGGGCTCAGGCAGCATCCGTGAGCCAAGGAGAGAGAATGCTGCAGTCTCCACATGTCTCTGGTTTTTCCTCCAAGAATGCTGGCTTTGAGGAAGGAGAGGCTTCAAGGGGCAATTCCCCAGCTTCCCTGGTTGCTTTTGGCAGCTCCCCAGGGAGCCATGGCTCCTAGTTTGGGAACCACTGTCCTAAAGTGTACAAGTACTTCCTCATGATAGTGCAAATTTTCACAACCACAGGTTTTACCTTTACACTACTTCCAAACCTTTAACATATATTTAAATGTTAACGCCATATATATTGTTTTGAAACTTCTATGTAGGTCGCTGAAAATGTGCAACTGAAAAAGGACTTAAATGGCAAGCAGTGGGGTGCACTGAAGCAAGCTGGATAAATTCCTTTTTTAAAAAATTTAAAGCCATCAGCAGATAGAAATATTATTTTTCTTAGCCCTCTTATGAGGAACGTACTGATTAAGGAAATAGCAGTGCTGAGTGACAGAAATGTGTGCTCAGACATGATTTATGGCCTCCCTCCCCTGAAGAAAAGCAGAATGTCTTACCACCGGCCGGATGTCCGGCCGGGCAGGTAGGTTTCCAATATTCGACATCTTGGAGCCGCTAGTCATCCTCTCACGTACTTTGGCTTGCTGCTTCTGAAGGCACTTCCTGTCATGGCTGCTGCAGGGGCTGAAGTTGGTGTTAGGGAGGCCAATTTCCTCCTGCTCTAAAGAGGAACAAAACCACAAGGGCATGAAAAGGATCGACAGAGAGGGTTATTTTTATTGGGGGAGGGGAGGAAAAAAAAGAAGTCATATTTTTAAGGGCATAGTCATCCCAGCAGATTCCTGTATCATTTCCTTTTTTAGCAAATGGCCACTCAATAGCTTTCACTGTTCTCAAACAGGTGTCTTGCTCCCTGATGCCCCCCTTTTGCCCTTGCTCTCATGTGGGCTGCATGGCTCAAGGTGGTTCCCATCTGGTGTGTGGGCTGGCTAGACTGGCATGTTTGGGCTGAGGGGATGGAGAGCAGCCAGATTTTGCAGTTCCTTCTCTTAGGGGGAAGATGGGAGATGGGTGCAAATCCCAGTCGAAACTACAGTAGGGGGAAATAAAGCCCATCTTCTACTACCTCTACTCCACTACAAGTTTGCTGCCCCCTGCTCACAATTTGAAGTAATAGAAGACCTGGCCAGAACACATGTTTCTTGTACCGTATTGTTTGGCTCTGGTCTTGCCTGGAAGTGGGTTTAGTTGAGGCAGCAATGTGGTATACAAGTTGAAAGGAAATTGGAGTGCACCAGAAAAAAAAAGTTTGTGTTATCTAGAGAGGAATTCCCAGGTAAGAAATTTTGGTTTTTCACTTCTATGTCATTCATGTTTTCTCCAAGCCAGAAACTTAACTACCAAATGCGGTTTAATGATTTTGCTGTCACTTTCTATTAGCCTTCCTCATGTGTCTTTAAGGCTCAAACTAGACTATGATGCTAACTGGGTATCTGCCACTGGAAGTGGTGAGCCTGCATCTAGCTTCCCCTTTGTCTCCTGTCAGGTGTACTGATACCTATACTGTGGCAGGTAGAGTAAGTTTTGGGAAAAGCTAGATAATTTTGGTGGTGGGTGCACATTTTGCATCACACCTAGTATGGGCCTAAGAGTGGCTTGATATACACTGAACAGGTAATAGTTTTTTTGTGGCATGCACATATGGATAGCTCCCATATGTGGAGCTTGTACAGGACAATTATATACCATAGATCGCATCCCTGCATCTCCCACTGTGTAAACCTTAATTTGTCAGGCTAAAACTCAAAAGATAAAGAACAATGGATGTAGTAGACACAAGATCTTCCCCTGCCTGTCCCTCTCTTCAGCCTTGTTGTCTGCCCCTCCACCATCTACTGTAGGGAGCAGGGATCCAGGAATACTGCCTTCCTGGGGCAAGTGTGGGAGATAGGAAGCAAAGTACTGTGAAGATGAACAAATGGGTTGGAGAAGCAGTGGTGTCTCCTTCTAATCAACAAAGAGTCTCATAGCACTTGAAAGACTAACCAGGTTTCTTTCAGCGTAAATGTTCACAGATTTCATGAGATACCTCTTGCATCTGCTGAAGTGGACCGTCAACAAAAGTTTATTTTGGAATACCTTGGTTTGTCTTTGACTTGGAGCTACAAGGAATGCTGCTTCAGCCTTAACATTGCAGCCAGCCTGGAATTTGGATCCAGCTACTCCAGTGTTTTAAGGAGCAGGACTGGCCTGATGTGGCATGCCAAATGCTGCTCCCCTTACCCAATGATGTTCCAGCCTCTTCTCCCATTTGCTCCCAGTGTTCTGTCTCAGATCTCTCTCCTCCCTCCACATTTCCTCTTCTGTCCCCCTCTTTCTTTTCCAATCCACAGAAAGCAAAGGAGGATCAGTGAAGGCAAGTAGTCAGGTAGAGATGGATTCTCCCTCCCAATCAATCTGCTGCCTGAGGCAACCACTTCTGTTGGCCTCATGTATGGACCAGCACTGTTAAAGGGACAGGGCAAAATTTCCAGGTTATGACCTGGCATCTCTATTAGTAATACACCATGATAGGAACTACTGCCAAACTTACCATTTGTTGCTCTGTAAGCCAGTTGTTTGAAAGGCCCCTGAGGGTGCACTTCTAGGAAAAGCCTTATCACAGAACAAAGTGACCATTTGCTCTCAAGGCATGGATGAGTTTCCAGCTCTCATCTCCCAATTACAATGCTGCTGTTCTCCATGTGTGTGATGGTGGGGGGGGGGGGATCACCACTCAGGGAATCACCATAATGGGAAAAGTGTAGGCTTCTTTGAAAAGCCCTTCAAAGTGCAAGGCCTGTGACCTGTAGAAACCTCACCGCACCATCCTATCATTGCATATGTGGAATGCGAGGACAGAAAGGCACTCTTCCTATTTTAGTATGTGCTCCTAGCACTGAAAGCAGGTCACAGACTCAGCCCTTCCAGTGTTTTGCTTGACATTAAGGCCTGCTCAGGTGGTACAACGAAGGCATTCTACACATGTTCAGAGGCTATTACTTCACATGTTTCAGTTGCCAGCAATCAAGACAGAAGCCAGGGGTTGTGTCCTGGCACAAATCAATCCTTGGAAGGATGTGTGGCCAGCAAACTGGGCCATGAAGGTTTTCTTGTGCCAATCCCTCTCTGAGCTGGCCCACACACAGGCCTGCCATGGTTTGTCTCAACACCTCCCCCTAACTACCCTTTTTCTCGTCAAAAGCCTATCCAGTTGGCTGTCTTGGGGTTTCCTCATGGCTGTTCTCTTTTGAATTTCCCCTTTCCAAATGGTTTGCATCCAAGTTTCCATGAATTTATGTGCAACTTTGGATCAACTTCTCATAAGTTAACAAACACTGGAGATGCAGGCTTGCTTGCCTGCAAGGGGAAAGAGATGGGATTTACCCTACAAGTAGCACTCTCCTCCTCCCCAAAGCCAATCACACCCCGTAAGGGCAATCTGGTAGTGCTGTGTGAAAATCCATTTGGTAAATGCAAGAGAGCAAACTACACCCCCCCCCCACACACACACACACACCTGGCACCTGAAGGGGCATGTCAAATGCTGCCCCACCTTACTTGGTGATATGCCAGTCTCTGTTCTTCCCATTCCCTAGATTAGAGAAGGAAAAGAGGGACAGAGCAGATCTCCTTTATACTTCTGCTGTGTCCCCTTCTTCCATTTCCTTTACCTTTTCCAATCCAGGAAGTGGGAGAAAGAGCAACAGAGGGATGTGTTCTGAACAGTGGTGAGTTCCGTCCTCTCCCTGACAATTTGCTGCCTGAGGGTCCAATCCTATCCAACTTTTCAGCACTGGTGCAGCCATAATGCAGCCCCAAGGTAAGGGAACAAAGGTACCCATACCTCAAGGAGGCCTCTGTGACTGCCTCCCCACCACAGGATGCAGCGCATGCCCCACCGCCACAGCTGCACCGGCACTGGAAAACTGGATATGATGGGGCCCTGAGTTGGCTGCATGAATGGGTTGGCCCTGCCCACACACACATCCCACGAGAAATGCTCAGGCCCAGTTTCAGCAATACATTGAGCATTCACTTCCTGTGCTCTGTGTGTGTGGGGGGGGGGGATACATATTGGCCCAGTTTTAATGGGGCGTGCACTGCATCCTGTGTTGGGGGTGCAGTCACAGAGGCTTCCTCAAGGTATGGGAACTTTTGTTCCCTTACCTGAGGGCTGCATTGCTGGAAAGTTGGAAAGGGTGCTGGAAAGTTGGAAAGGATTGGGCCCTTAGTCTTCTAAGCATGGTTGCAGCTGCTAGCCTCTTCTCTGAGCTTGCATTGTAGTCTCTCCTGGATGAAATTGCATCTCAGTATCTGTCCTCCAGAACCTCCAGCTCATTGTCTTCATCAATGCAATTCAATCAACTTTTATTGCATGTTTTTATCTTACTAACAGTCCAATCTTATTCACCCCCAATCCACCACTGGCACCAAAAACGGGTGCATGGTATGAAACGGGGGGTATTAGGAGGCTTCAGCACAGAAAGGGTATTTAAATTCCCTTATCCCTGCATAAGCCTCCCACTCTGCAATGGTATCATTGGATCTGTTCTTGCATTCTAGTGTTTTTAATCCCTTTGCACCCTCTGAAAGGTTTCAGCAGAGCCCTGAATCTGTGCACTGTTCCCAAATGCTAGATGTACAAAGATAATGCCAGGTATGTCAAAGTCCCCCAAAAAGCTCAACAAACTCTACATATGCTCAGAGACCCCTCATCTGTATGAGTAGTTCATGTTTTAGGGCCGAGACCAGGATTAGAAATAGATTCTGTGCTTGGATCCTGGCCTAAATCAGGTCCTGGACAATAAGACCATTTCATGAGCAGAACATCCCCGGGGAAAAGGTGGGGATCCCCTTTGTATAATGACAATACCTCTAGCAATGGGAGCCTCTATGACTATTTGGTCAACTTCCTGTTCTTTCAATAGCTGTGTAACTGGAGATTTTGGCACAGGCATTTGAATTTCTCACTTCAGCAAAATCTTTAAAAGTAAAAGTCTCCTTAAGCTGAAAGGCTGGATATTTTGTGGATATTATAACATGACATGTTGCTTCTGACTCAGACAGTGCAAGCTTCTCCCACTGGGGAATGGGCAATTGCCCCAGAGGTCACAGAGGCACCTGGGCTTCTCACGTCCAAGTGAGTGGAAGACTTGGAGAAGATTTGGCAAGAAGCACCTGCCAGCCAATGGAGAAGAATCACGCCTGAGAGTCATGCTCTGCACTTTGGACCACCCAGCATCTCTTCCTGAGTGAAGTCTCTCAGGAAGTGCCACTGGCCAGACAAAAGCAGCTTCTGGGGTGTCACTGAGAGGAAAATGAGAGGACAGCTCTTATTTTCTGCCCAGAGGGATGCCTGCCAGGTGAGTTGGCCCGATCTGGCCTGGCATAGGTGGCCTGAAGATTGTCAGTTGTCCCTCCCCGCTCCAAGAAGGATACCATTCTAGCCCTTATGAAAATGCATCCTACCAAATTTCACAAGGGAAAGCTTACAGTGCTTGTTTAATTAGTCACTGTGTTCTGTGTGACTCACATTCGGCCGTTATTCTGGTCTCCTCCTTCCCTCCATTCTCTTTCCTGCCCCTCTTGAAATTTATATTCTAAGCTTCATAGAGCAGATTTCACAGATAGAAGCAGCAAGAATTTTTCATGGGGGGGGGGGAGGTAGGCCCAATCCTACCCAATTACCCAACAAAGGGCTATGTCAGAATGCCAGGTGCAAGGGAAAGCACCAGGATGCAGGTCTCTTGTTACGCGGTGTGCTCCCTGGGGCATTTGGTGGGGCCGCTGTGAGATACAGGAAGCTGGACTAGATGGGCCTATGGCCTGATCCAGTGGGGCTGTTCTTATGTTCTTATGTAACTTTCCAATACCGATGCAGCTGCAACGCAGCCCTAAGGTAAGGGAACAAATCTTCCCTTACCTTGAGGAGGCCTTACCTTGAGAAGGCCTACCAATGCAGCTGCAACAGCCCTAAGGTAAGGGGAGATATGCGTATATGCATATCTCGTATATGCGTGATACAGTCAAGGAATTAAACATCTAGTAAAACATTCATTTTGCTGATGAAAAATGGCAAAGCATGAGAAAAATACAATAAGCACACGTCTCTTCATACAACCTAATGCACAAGAGCATACATAACAGACACACAGCTTCTCTCTCATACACACAGAGTGCTCTCGCACACTGACAGGGCACATTGCTAACCTGACAGTCTCAGCAGAGAACTTGCCCCAGCTCTCGGCTCCTTCATCTCTGTCTCAGTACAGCATCCTGCCAGCAGCAGTTGACTCTGTGCTATTGCTGTACCACTAGGCTCCAGTAGCAGCCAAGCCCAGGACAATCTTGCAACCTATGTACTACTTGCTCACAATTGGCGGGGGGACGGGACAGGCAGAGTATTGAAGCAGGGATCCCAACGAGAACCATGATGGGAAGTTCCCCCACCTTAGTTTTTCTACGTATTGTTGCCGTCCCCTGCTATTTGGCTTGGAAAAGAAAGGCAGTTAAGGGGCCGACACATACGCATAACGTATAGTTTGGATCCTCTTTGTAGAGTTACTGTCATTTGGTGCAGGTGATGCTGGGCTTAATGGACCAATGGCTCTGACTCTAGATATGGTCTTGCATAGGTCTGCATTTCTCTGGATTTGGTAGATGGTTTCAAGAGTACAAGTCCTCCTTACCCAAATTGCCAGTGACATCACTGCTCTCCTCCTTCACTTTCACCAAAGAGAAGTTTGTCCAGAGTGTGTTTCATCAGTGGGGCCTCTTTGGCACAGATGCATTTCAACCTGGCTCTAGGCCAAGGATCTCAGCAGTTACCCAAGAAAACTTGGTAACCATTATAAAAGCCTTAGCCCAGTTCCCTCCCCCACATTGCCCCACTTCTATTTATACATTTTAAAACAGAGCAAGCTGAAGGCGCAGTGCCAGGGAAACAGCTGTTCAGAGTTTAGAGAAGGCTGCAGTCTCCCTTCCCCATGCTGAAGCTGAGTCCTGCAAGGGACAGTCAATATATGGCTGAGGGGTATCAGAGTCTTTGTTCTAGTCCCTGCAGCACCCCAGATTCTTCATGTGAACCCGAGCGGTTCATTCTTCCCTGTGGCTCAGTTTCCTGTTTGATCAAATGAGGGTTGACTTAATTTAATGGTTTTGAAACTGTGCTCTGGGAAACCTTGAGGTTCTTTAGATACTTATTACGAGATCAATGATGGTGCACAAGCACCCCAGCAGTGTCTTTTCTAGTGGCTGTCTGCTGGTGTTGCATCTTTTTAGATTGTGAGCCCTTTTGGGACAGGGAGCCATTAGATATTTGATTTTCTCTGTAAACCGCTTTGTGAACTTTTTGTTGAAAAGCGGTATATAAATACTGTTGTTGTTGTTGCACAATCTTCCCTAAAGGCAGCTCATCCATTAACTAGCAATCTTCCACAAGACATACCGCAACAGGAGAATGTTGCATAAGTTTTAAAACACAGTTTTTTGAAAAGATGAGACAAATTCTTGGAACAGAGACCTACGCTATATTAGCTAAATGGAACTTCCAAGCTCAGAGAGATTTTATCTTAACCCATTTTTGCTCAGTCCACAGGTGTACACATTTGATCCCTGCTGCATATATGCAACATTGGGCAGAAATGGCTTAATGCCAAATTCTGGGAGACATTGCCTTCATGCCCTGTTTTTGAATTTCTGAGCTGCATCTGGTTTGAGGTGCATCTGAGATTATGTCTGTTGGAAAACTGGACCTGATGAAGGCTCATCTCACAGAAGTCACTCTCCCAGATTATACCTACAAGGCTATCTAATGCTGCTTGTCCTTTATGGTATGTAAATGCAGCACAGTAGTATGTGGATCACCTCTTACTTGTGTGTTTTCCATTGTTGAATAAGGGCCCAATCCTATTCAGTTTTCCAGTGCCGGTGCAATCATGCCAATGAAGCATGCACTGCATCCTGTGGCGGGGAAGCAATCATAAAGGGCTCCTCAAAGCTGCATTGCGGCTGCACCAGTGCTGGAAAATCAGATAGGACTGGGCCCTAACTTGTTTGTCTCGTGCCATATTTTTCAGCATCTCCAGCTATAGTTGCTAAGAGGCAGAGCGAAACTCTGTTATCAAACTGCCTAGTCTGGTGCACACTCTTGGATGGTAGGACTGGCTGGGAATGGAAAGGTCCCAAGTTTGCATCATACTCTGGCCAGGTAAGAGTAAAGGAGCCCCACGCTTAGCTCTGGGGAGTTACAAACAGCAACTTATTAAGCAACATGAACAGAGGAAACAAAAGGAGGGGGAAAATATTGCAAGAACTATGAAAGTGAACTTGGATTGGGGAGAGTCCAGGCAACTGCTTTCTGGGTTAAATATGATTCTAGCAGTGGGATAACCAGATGCATTGTTGGCAGTCGGGAAGGCAAGTGTCAAGAGAGCACATCTGGTTAGGATGCTGTGAATTCAGGGTATTTCAAGTTTCATATTTTGGTAGAACAAACATGATTTCTCCCCAGTGTGTGTGTGTGTGTGTGTGTGTGTGTGTGTGTGTGTGTGTGTGTGTGTGTGTTCTCCTTTTCTCTTCTTGCTGAACTTATTTGCAGCTGCAAGGTCGAGATGTCATGCCGTTAAGCGCACACTCCCACGCCCACCACAGTCTGTATCGAATTATTGATTTCTGTGAACGGAAAAGAGCTCCACTGCGCTTTCATTTGAGGATGAGCAGTGCTGGCGGACTGAAACCAAAGCGGCTGCCAGAGCCCCAGACCTCTTGCCAGCTCCTTTGACTGAAACTGAACAGGGTCCCTCTGTGGAAGCCTGTGCACTTTGTGAGAAGTGCTCTGGAGCTGTCAGGATGGGGTAGACGAGACCTGAAATTTTGGCCCTACAAGCTCTTAGAGGAAAAATGCAGGACAACTCTTGATGATCTGGAGCCAGGTATCCCATTTAATAGTAGAGATTTCAGATAGGCAAACAAGGGGAGCAAAAGAAGCTGTCAGCATGTCCAGGATTCTAATAGTCCCTCTGGTGACTCTGTGTTGACCGCATGCTATATTATTATTTCCCACTTATTACCAGATAGTCCTCCTGGGCTCTTCCAAGAGTTCTTATTTTAAAGAGCTCTTTATTTTAAAAACTACAGAAAAAAAAGTTTATTCTTGGGAATGACCAGTTGAGGTCTGCATACAGAGTTATCTTTTCTGCTTAGCTGGGCCCAGGGCCGGCCTTAGGAGCTATGGGGCTGAATGCAAAACATTTCTGCAGGGGTCCCCCCACTCCCGTGCCCCCCCACTCCCCATGATGAGCAGCAGCAGTGAGGCACCCAACAGTGGTGTCACTGCCAACTGCTTCCGGGGGCAGGGAATTTCAAGCCAATTGGACCCGGGGCAGGCAGAAGAGAGGGTCGTCCAGCAGCAATGCTCTGCTTGCCGCACTCTCCTCACGACATCTCAGCACGGAAGGTTCCATGCTGGAGCGTCAGCTACAGAGTGAGGTGCCAGCTGGGGGCGCTATACTCGCTGCTCTAGTGTGGGATCCCTCTAGGTGTGGGCCCCAATTTTCTCAAGTTGATCTAATTGCCCTAAGACCAGCTCTGGTTGGACTAAAGCAAAGTGCATGGGTTCTTTCCACTTATCTAGCCAGACTTGGGTTGCAATCCTTATCCTTTACATACTTACTGAACTCCGTGGGGCTTTCTTCTAAGTAGACCTGCATTGAATTGTGTCACTGTTGCCCATCACTGCTGCCTACGTCATCTGACAGTGGCTGTCTAAGGTCTCAGATGCAGACGTTTCGCAACCTTGCTCTACCTGAGATATTTGAACTGAACGTACCAGGAAATGAACCTAGCGCCTTAAGGGTGCAAAGCATGTTTTCTACCTCTGAGCCATGGTGTATGTATCTCTGAATTTGGAATCACTCTTCATGTATGACTCTATTACATGTATTAAAGTTGTTGCCTGATACATTGCACCCATGTTTTTGGTGCCGACTACATGCTAGGTGAGCATGACCCAGGCCAGGCTCACAGCATTTTGAATTGGGCTGATGGCAGGGGGGGTCTGAGATTCCACAAGGTTTTAGGGAAAAGGCCAAACTTGGGTTGATCCGAGCAACCCTGCCCTGTGCAGCTTTCTGTCTGTCTCAGAAGAAGCCTTGCATTTTTTTTTTCTCATTTTGGAAAATTTCATGGCCAGCCGCTCCTTGTTTGGTTAGCAGATTTGAATCTGTATGCAAGGCACATCATGGCAGCGTCTTCCCCTTGGGGTATGCAAGGTCATTAGTGACACAGAAGAGAAGCCTTCAACCTTGGCTTCCCTCGCCAGTCTCATTGTAAACTCAATCAAGACTTGCATGATTAAGCCTCAGACATCCTGAGCAGTCAAGGAACCCTCTGCTGCACCTTCTGTAGGATGCAGAACAAAAGAGGCGTCCGTCTTGAGCTGCAAGTGGACCACCGAGGGACACCAAGCAACAAGAGAACTGTTCTTGATGAATTCACCCCACAGTAGCCTCTACTTTCCTTGAAGCATTTTTGGTTTTAAAGAGCAGGGTCGCAGATCCCTTGTATCTACTGTCTGTCTTTTTGTCATCCTTGCTGCTGTTGCTGCCATTCATGAATTGCTCAATGACTCCAGCTGCAACTGTTACCCTGCACGTGCCTGATCTTGTCTGATCTTGGAAGCTAAGCAGGGTCAGGCCTGGTTAGTACTTGGATGGGAGACCGCCTGGGAATACTGGGGTGCTGTAGGCTTGTACCAGTCTTTCGAGACTGAAGGTTGCCAACCAACCAGCTGCTACAGGCATCCCCATCCCCAGGCATCACCATTCCCTCTGCTACCCAAGCACCTCTGTGCCAGCCTGCAGCCCAGATATATATCACACTGCTCCTTTCCAGACGTTCTCCCTACTTCCCCACATCCTTCCCCCCAAGCGCTACTGCAAGCAGCCAGTGAGCCACCCTCCCTTTTGCAAAATGTTGCTCCAGTGCCAGCTGATCAACCTCTCCAGGCTCCCTTCCCCAGCAGAGCACTTTTGGATCCATTGCCTCGCTTCTCTCCCTGGAACAAGCTCAAGCTATTGCCTAGTTCTCCTTGGTTTGCTTTCAACCTTTTTTCTGCTTCCCCCTCCCCATCCTTGGAACCAGGAGAGCACTCTGCCTTGGCTCCCTTCCCCCATGATCTCTGCAGCTCCACTCACTTCAGCTCACTTCAGCAGATCCAGTTAAATAAACTTGGCCTTAGACAACTCTGACCATTGCCCTACAAACTCCCCTCTATCTACTGTGTCTTGTGTGCAGTCAAATTCACCTCCTACTTAGTGTTCTATCTTTTCACCCCTTTGTAGTGAATGGTGTGGGTGAGTATGAGTCTAGGGCACTTTAGTCTATTGTTCAACCAGTGGCATAGCTAAGGGGGTACAAGGGGATAGCAGTTGCACTAGGCAACAAGCTTTAGGGGGGCAACAAACTGAGCTTAACAATAGTGGCCAAAATTGAGAAAATTTTTGTATTTTTGAATAATGCCATCACGTTATATACCATTCAGTGTGGAATTTAATGCATAATGCAATGAAACAAACTGCCAAAATACCTCTGTTCTATCAAAAGTTATAGCCACATAACCAGAAAATAAAAACACAACTGCGTTATGAACAAAACGTGGATTTTCTTCACACAAAACTGACAGATGAGACTGATTGTTCCAAGAGCCAATCAGGTGTTATTATGATGCAGCAGGGAACCAGTAAGGTGTGACTATGAGTCAGCTCTCATTTCCATGGATCATAATATAGTTATTTCTACTAACTGGGTAAAGAGGCACTTTTTTTCAAATGGTGCTCCTCTTCTGTTTAGCAGGGGAAGAATAACTGTCCCTCTTCACCCCAGCACAGTGTCTCTAATACGTTTTATTTATTTACTTAATTAATTAATTTTGATTTCATCATGGGGGGGGTTACAAAATCTTCTTTGACCCCTGGTAGCACTGTACTATTCCACTGTGTTCAACAGTTTAGTGGGAAGCTTGAAGGTCAGACCCAGGCTTCCTTTTCAAGCAGCTTTCCTGCAGCTTCTCAAACAACTGGAACGCTCAGCACAGCTCCCATTCTAAGATCTGCAGTACCAGTTAGGTTTTGTCCTATGAGAGAGACCAGCTCACAGCAAGTGAGAGATATTGGTTTGCCTAATGCCCATTCATTGAGTTCACAGCTGAAGAACTCATGCAAGGAAAGCACCCTACAGGTAGACCACAGCTGCGATACAAGGACATCTGCAAGAGGGATCTGAAGGCCTTAGGAGTGGACCTCAACAAGTGGGAAACCCTGGCCTCTGAGCGGCCCGCTTGGAAGCAGCCTGTGCAGCATGGCCTTTCCCAGTTTGAAGAGACACTTGGCCAACAGTCTGAGGCAAAGAGGCAAAGAAGGAAGGCCCATAGCCAGGGAGACAGACCAGGGACAGACTGCACTTGCTCCCAGTATGGAAGGGATTGTCACTCCCAAATTGGCCTTTTCAGCCACACTAGACGCTGTGCCAGAACCACCTTTCAGAGCACGATACCATAGTCTTTCAAGACTGAAGGTTGCCAACACACAGTTATTAGGGACTCTCAAGCTCCTGGCTCATGCTTTTCACCACTATGCTACACCAGTTCTCCATCTCAATCCAATATGAATCTCAGTGGATCCAGCTGTTATTATTGTTCTAACTGTAGGGAATTTCAAGTACATGGATGTCTTCTCATTCCTGAGATATGGGAGATGTATCTCGCCTGCATACAATAATCTAAAACTGATGCGATTGGCTGCTCTTTCATTTTTGTATTGGCACCACAGCCTTTGCCTTGCCTCCGTGCTCTTGTTTGATTTGTGGATAGGCAGGTGTTTGGCATCACATGGTAGGCTGCTATAAGAGAGAGAGAGAGAGAGAGAGAGACTTCCTTCTCATTATTCCATACTCCAGAAGCGCCTACTGGACACAAGTCCAGGGGGAATGTCTCTTGGGAGGCAGCATTTTGGTTGGAACTGTGACATGCAGGTTATTATCTAAAGCCCAGAATGACTTTGGTCCTGTATACATTAGGGTGTTCCTCTTTTCACATATTTGTTCTTTGTGGGCAGCAGATGGCCTCTGTTTCGAGCAGTAGGATCAAAGAGGGCGCAAAATCAGGTTGTTGTTTTTTTTTCCCTTAGTTGTGTCAACACACATCTCTGGATCGGGGTAATTTTCTCCTCCTTATGCATTAGTTCATTAGTTAGGGCCTGATTATTTTCCTGTGGAAACCTATGCTCTCATGAAACTACCTACAGCTTGTGTGAAGAGGCAAGTGACTATGGCAGGAGAGATGTCTAGGAGAAGCTCTGAAATGTAGGACATGTCCTTCTCTATCTGTGCTGCCAGGAGATAGTTTCTTCACCTTCTCTTCCCTGCAGGGTTAAAGTCTGGGGAAAAACAACAACTCAAAAGCTACAACTCACAACTAATTGGTCAATGTCTTCCCTGTCTTCCACTACCCACCTAACAATTCTGTTCATTGTTTATTTTCAGCTTAATCTGTAAGGCATTTTTCTAGGAAAACACTCTAATTCTTCCAAAGAGACATTATCCCCCAGCTTGAACATCAGCCAAGAGGCTTGTCAATACATAGCCACACTCCAGACGTTGGCTGCTTTAATTGTCACTCCTTCTGTCCAAGAATCTTTGGGAACTATAACTCTATAAAATGGTCCAGGCATTTTTAATAGTGAACTCTGAGCTTTCTCACCAAACAACAGTGTGTACAGGATTCTTTGACAAAAACCATGATAGTTATACCTGTATAAAATTGATACATAAGCTTATAGTGTAAGTATACCCAGGTCAGCCCAAAATTGGTAGCATAGCTGGGGGGGGCAAAATGGTAAGTACTGCAGGCACAGCAACGTGCTATGTAACAGCCCAATCCTGAGCTGCCTGCGGCACCCAGGTCTGGCGGCTCTATGGCGGGCTCCCGCTGGATCTTGTGCCCCCTGTGCTACCGTGGGAGACTCCTCAGGAGAAGGGAACATTCATCCCCTTCCCCCAAGTAAGGTACGCAGCCCCGCAATGGGACTACACACTTTAGCAGCGACCAAGGCGCTCGTGTAGGGCGAGCAGCCCTGCCCGAGCGCCTTGGATCCTGCGGAGCTCAGTTCTGTGGATCCGCCTCTCCCCCGCCCCGACACACCTCCCCCACGCCCCCGGCCACACCTCCGCTCTCCCTGGACCCCCTCCCCCACGCCCCCAGCCACGCCCCCACCTCCCATTCTGCAGCCCAGCGGTCCAGGAGACCTCCAAACCGTGGAACCCGGGCACCCACCACGCGCCTGCCCAGCTCCAGCCGGTGCTGGGCTAGCTCCGGCGGGAGCCCGGTGGTAAGCCCCGCAAACGTGCCTTATGGCATGTTTGCGACTGTGGTCCGCGACGTGCAGCCGCGGCGCGAACCACAGGATCGGGCTCTAAGTCGCCCCTCCCACTTGCCATTGGAGCCATTTTGGGCAGTGACAACAACATGTAGGAGATGCTGTTTGTTTCAGTGGTGGCCTGCGCATTTCCATCACTGCCTGGAATGGCTCCCAATACCTCCTGGGGCCTGAGACAGTGTGCCATATGCCACTGTCCCCAGAGTTCTTTGCCACACCAAATGTCACTCCTTTACCAAACCATGCACCAGACATGACACTCCTCCCCCCACTCCCTGGATTCAAGAAGGAGGAGGGGAATGGAGAGGAGAGGTCAGAAACTCCTTCTTCCATTTCTGAAGCCAGCCAGTGAGTTCAGGAGCAGCAGCAGGAGGGGAAGGGCCAGAGGGCACCTCCTTGCCAGTAGAGTTGCCAGCCCTCCGGGATTGGTCTGGAATCATCGTCAATCTCCATGTAACTACCAAAAGCAATTCTGGAAATTTTAACAGAACCTCCAGGAATTTCCAACATTGCACCATGCTGGGAAAAAAACTCCAGGAATAACTTCAGGCAGAGTTGGCAGTGCTACCAGCCAATCTGTCGCTTGAAGCAACCACCTATGTTAGTTGCATGAATAGCAGATCCCGAAAATATCTTCCATGATAAAGAATTACTACCTTCAGTTCTTGGATGAGGGTGCTTCTATAATAAATAGGGTTTCAGCTGAGTCAGAGTGCAGTATCAGAAACTGCACAGAGAGCTCAGAAAGCCCTTAGATCATGTATAGAATAATAATATCAACAAGAGTGTCTCTGAGTATGTACGGTACCAAGCAGAATATAATGAGAAGCAGGGCTTAACTCTCAAATCTGTTTTTAATACATAATAGGAAACATAAGAACATAATAAAAGCAAAGAAGATGGTATATATTTGAGCATGTGCAAAGTGCCTTTCTACCACCCCTGAGTTAAGCAAAACCAATCTCCTCATGGTTGATGATGGTTGGCAACCTTCAGTCTCGAAAGACTATGGTATAAAGCCTACAGCACCCGGTATTCCCAGGCAGTCTCCCATCCAAGTACTAACCAGGCCTGACCCTGCTTAGCTTCCAAGATCAGACGAGATCGGGCATGTGCAGGGTAACAATTGCTGATATCATGAAATTTAATGGAAAGAGCATCCAATGAACAGCATGAGACTTGTAGCAGACTTGAATTATGGCTGCCATTTTTTTTCTTTTTTTGACTAGGCTTGGCCCTCTGCCTCTAAAAGCAACTTGTAGAAACTTTTTCTGGCATTGAGTGATAGAGTTACGGTCATGGGGAAATCAGCCATCTGGTTAATTAGTATTGGTCAGATTGCTGTTAAAGGTAAAGGAGCAAGATCAATGAATAAAGGTGGGAAACCTATGTGAGTTCCTAACACCTCTCATTGTTTCTTTTGATGACTTACAACTCCCCACTGTTCTATTTAAGGGCACCAGTCCAAAACGTGACCTCCCCACTTGCAGCAATCCTGTTCACTATACCTCTCCAAGATACCACCGCTTCATTCTGCTGCCCGCTTAAAGCAGGAATTGCTTGGAGGGAGGCCACGGCAATTGTAGTCTCAGTTTAAATTGGTTATACACTCCAATAATTTTGTTGGCTTTCGACAATTCAGCAAATCTATGTTAGCCTTAGCCATTGTTGTACTCATTGTTCAAGTGCGAACCATGAGCTAGTTAGGTTTGTTTTGTTGCAAAAGTAGATTTTCTTTTTGTGGAATGAGCTTGCAAGTGCTCACACCCCTCCTCCTTTTCCTTTGTCTGACCAAACTGTATGTTATTATACAGAAATGTTTGCATTTCTGGTGCCCATTATGTAAACTGCTTGGGGCAGGGGAAGTGGTCTTGGCCCATACCACAAAAATTTCAATCACTCTCTCTCAAAGTGTTGGATTTAAATGGGAGCAAATAAAACGAACTTGAATGAAGCCAGATGCAAACTGAATCTGGGTTGTTTTGTTTTTTTTAATAAGGTCAATGGAACATAAGAAGCACCATGAAAATTAGGAGGGGGGCATTGGCCACCGGGAAAGGAAATTTGATCATAGAGACAGATTTGGAAGAAAAGGCTGACCTTAATTTCCTACTCTCTACTGACTATAGGTCTAATTCTCAGTTTGTCATTATTCTTCACATAGCAAACATCAGCAGTTTTCTCCCACTAGGGGACTCAAAGCAGCTTATAACAAAAAAAATTAAATCAATATAAAATGTCTAGTTCTCCAAACCTTTTTCAAAAGCCTTTCATAGTTGCAGCCACTTCAACATCCTGTGGATGGAGAGTGGATAGAGAGATGCTCTTTACACTCTCACATAACAACAGAACCAGGGAATATCCACTAAAATTGAGTGTTGGGAGAGTTAGAACAGACAAAAGAAAATATTTCTTTACTCAGCGTGTGGTTGGCCTGTGGAACTCCTTGCCACAGGATGTGGTGATGGCGTCTGGCCTGGACGCCTTTAAAAGGGGATTGGATGAGTTTCTGGAGGAAAAATCCATTATGGGTTACAAGCCATGATGTGCATGTGCAACTTCCTGATTTTAGAAATGGGCTATGTCAGAATGCTAGATGCAAGGGAGGGCACCAGGATGAGGTCTCTTGTTATCTGGGGTGCTCCCTGGGGCATTTGGTGGGCCGCTGTGAGATACAGGAAGCTGAACTAGATGGGCCTATGGCCTGATCCAGTGGGGCTGTTCTTATGTTCTTATGATTTGTGTGCAATGTGAGAAATGTAATTCCTTTAATTTGCTTTACTAATGCAGAACTTGTATGGGGTTGCCAGTTTGCCCCAAATGACCCTGATTCTCCACTTATTTTCTCTGGTGCATAGGTGACAGGTTAATCTCAAGCTATGTTTAGGCTGCCACTAGGCCCCACCTCACTAACAGGTTCCCCACTACCGCTGTTTTTAAATCTGTGGCAGTCTTGTGACATCACCAGGGTTGGCATCAAAAATCTCAGCTTTTTGGAGGTATCCCTTGTAACATAAAACTGGAAAACCCTTTCTCCCTTATAAATGTCACCTCAGCTATAAACTTGCTGGGTGGTCTTTTAAGCAAATTCCCAGCCTCATTTTCCATACCAGAAGCATCATGACTGAGGCTGTCATGAGGCTGTCATGAGGCTCCAGGAAGCTGACACATCACGGTCTGGGGGAGCACCATCATAAGAACATAATAAGAACATAAGAACAGCCCCACTGGATCAGGCCATAGGCCCATCTAGTCCAGCTTCCTGTATCTCACAGCGAGATACATGTATATGTGAGATACAGCTTCCTGTATCTCACATATCACCACCCAAGTTTTCAGCCCTCGCCATGTTGTTGCCCATGAGGCCTGGAGCACTGAACAGAGCTCCACACTCTGATGTTTCTCCATGCGCCAGGCCCTCCTACCCGCCCTTGCGTCCAATTGGCTCCAAACTGGGGCACTCCAGAAGCTGTTGGCAGTGACGCAATGATGTGACAACATCATCATGTCACAGCTGAACTTCCAGAATCCTGAACTTCTGTGAAGTGAGCTCTGCACTGAGTGCCGGCTAGTCCAGCAACACTGCTGCTCTATACTACACACGCTCACAGACACACCTGCAATAAGACAATAATACTGGTCTACTTCACTGTAAAGATTTTTGAGTGAATGTAGTCAGGGCCACTCCAAGATCTACAGACAACTGTGGCAGCATGCAATATGCCTTTCTACTTCCCTCCACATTTCCTCTTCCCCTCTCTGACCCATTCTTCCTTTTTCTATCCCAGTGGCATTCCTGGTCACTGCAGTCCCCCCCCCCACCCAGAGGAGTCACCCCTCCGTGCCACCTGGAGGTGCATGCCTCCCCCCCCCCAAGCATTCTGAGGACCGGGGAGGCTGCGCATGGCCTCCCCCACCCTCCAAAGGCCTTGTAAGGCCTTCTGGAAGCCAAAAATGGTGAAAATTTTCACCCCCAGAAGGCGTTCTGGGGGTCTGGGAAACAGCATGCAGCCTCCCCGGCCCTCTGAAGCCCTTGTAAGGCCTCCTGGACACCGGAAAATCAACACTTCCGGTCAACACTTTTCAACCCAAAATGCCTCTGGGGGGCAGCCCTTAGGGGGTGGCCCTCAGATTGGCGTGCTGAAATTGGTGCGCAGACTGAGTGCCAGGGGGGCTGCTGGGGGAGCCAAACTGGAGATCAGCTTGTACTTTTAATGCTCACATGCTGATGGCAGAAATGGCAGCAGCCTGTCCACCTGCCCTGGGTCCTCCCTTTCCCCTTTCACCACAGATCATGCTGGAAATCATCCCCATGTAGTGGCAGAGTAGGTTATTTCCAGCAATTCAGGGAGGGAGTGGCGGAAAGCAGGACGGGGCAGGAGGAGCCAATGCTCCCTTTTCTCCCAGCAGAAAAAGAACAGCTTACAAAACCATTGCACTAGTAATAAATGAACAGTACAGAACTATAAAAACATAGCTGCTGCACTATTTAAAAAACACACACACAAAGCTGAGTAAAACACACCTTGAAGGCAGAGCCTCTGATTCCACCCTGGCTCCTGTTGAGCTTCATAATACTGAGTTTAGAGTAAATGTGCACCAGATCCATCAATGTTGGCGCCTGTGGTGTTATGAATATTAAACCTGCTGCCAGAAGAACAGAGCTTTTGCATTCTGAGCAATAAAGCAGCACAGTTTCATCCTGTTGTTAGGAGATTGGGATTTGATGCTGTGAATGAGCATGGCACTATAGTGAGGCCATGCTTAGCCAAATCGCCTGGAGCAGATAAAAGAGAGTTTGCTAATGTCATGGTCCAAGAAACTCCTTGCATTGGAGCATCGATGATTCCTCCCCCTCTCAGTTAGTAAGATATAGACAGTGTGCTGGAGATTCTGGAGGAGGACAGAGACTGAGATGGGATTTGATCTGGGAGAGATCGCAATGCAGGCTAAGAGAAGGAACTGGTAGCTAGCAGCCTGCTCCCGTGCTTAGAAGACACATTTAGCTGATGTTGCTTGCAGGAGGCATGCACTACCCACGTCATTCAGTGCTCAAACTGTAGATTTGGAAATGAAGTATTACAAAGACACCATGTGTGTCCAGTCAGTTCTCCTTCATCCTGCAGCTGGGTTGTGCTGCAGCTACTGGAACATCTTACCTGCCCGAGAAGTGGGGCATGAGCACTTAACGTTATTCCCAGTCATGATTTCATCGTCCCCTGTTCTTTCTCTGCTTTTTCTTTCTTAACCTGCGGAACTGTCTGCCTTACTTGTTTTAGTAGCTTTAATTCCCTGAGACCACCAAGATAAACATGCTCCGTGCCACACCAAGCTCTGTATCAACTATCCCCTCTTAACACGAGATGTGTGTCACTGCCCCAGCCAGGCTGGAAGCCCTCGCTTTGGACCCGCAAGCCCTCAAGAGAGTTAGTTGAGGTTGGGCAGAGAGAAGTCGGCACACTGCACATGCTCCCTATTTGAGAATCCTGAATCCTGAAAACAAGTCTGGGGACTGTGAGTAAAATTACAGGCTGCTATTGAATTATGGTGAGATATGACTGAGAACGATGGCCGAGACCAAAATTTTATGACGCTGGGAGCAGATTTCATTTCGCAAAATGACAATGAAGCCATTTTTGGAATATGCCATGCTTGCCAAAAGGGTTGAGGTGGGGGAGGGGGACCTTTAGAGGGCATGTTCCCAGCCGTATTAGCTGCTTTCCTTGGGACAGTCGATATTGTCTGCTGCAAATTTTTTTTAAAAAAAATAAATCTTGTTGCATTTTGGCCTGGGTAGAGTTGGCTAATGTTCACTGGGAAATAACAGAGAGGTCTTGGCCTTTGACTATAAAAGTGGAGGCGGAAAAGCAAGAGGGAGAGTCAATCCAGAACAAGCCACTGGTTGTTTCATCAGAGCTCAAAAGGAAGATCCTGCCTGGCTGAAGGGCGAAGAGAAAACAGGTCAGAAAAACATGGGGTGGGGGACCAGAAAGGAAGATCTTGGTGGAAATGCATAAAGAACCAAGCTGGTAGTTCAGGAATTAATAGGAGAAAAGATGGATATTCCAAGTACTGTAACAACATTAAAGCAGGATAACTCTGTGTTGGCTCATGATCACCACTAGAGGGGGACAGTATATTGTGGCCTCTCTGCTGTGTAAGCGAGAGGCGATGTAAGTGAGAGGAACCGGCCTCTGCCTTGCCCCCACATGGGGTGGGGGGAATAGTTGTGTCTCATTTCTTGGCAGTTTTTCAATGTAGGCCTTTACCATCCACCACCACGTGTGGGCAGGTTTGACACTTAATTGGTTAACTTTGTTTATTGCTAAAGGGATCAGTACTCACAGTACCTTCCCTTTACATCAGACTTTGCTCAGCCATGGTCCAAAAAAAAAAAAAAAAAAAAAAACCTGTTTCCAAAACACTGGTATTTTCTATTCCTAGAAAAACTTATCTCCTGCCAGCTTGCGGCTTTAAATCACCTTTGCTCCTCCCCCTCCTTTTTTCCTTCCCTCCCTCCGGCCACCGCCAAGGGCACTGATTTGGCTTTCTCACTCTGTAAAGGGCAGAGCCAAAAATAACAATTTCAGAAGATTCCATTCCTGGTACTGAGGCAACAAGAGACAAAATGTTTGCTCTCTAGGTTACACATTAACCCAAATTAATGTGTGAACCTAGTCGTGGTGTCTGCCAGGTAAGTAAGTACAAGTAAGAAGTCAGCATGCTACTGGGTCAGTGTTCTGTCTTGTCCCAAGCCAGATGCTCCAAGAAATTCACCTCATAGCATGAACGTGGTTCCATACTTGATAGTTATACTCCAAGCATCTGGTAACCAGATATATACTACATCTGAATATGAAGTTCATGTTCCTGGCTGTCATAGCCAGGAGCCACCAATTACTCTAGTCCTGTGTATACTTATCTAATCTTTACAAAACAGAAAAATTATGCTAGTAGCCAACGATAACATTGCCAATTGCAACATGAATGATTGACATTAAGCAAGTAACTGTGGCCCAAATCCAGAACTCTTGAGGGATGATGTTTGTCCCAGTGGCGTACCTGAGGAAGGCAAGGTGTGCAAATGCCCTGGGTGCTGGGCTTGGGGGGGAGCAGCGGCGTGTCGCCATGCCCTGGCAGAGCTCCGCCAGGACTCAGTCAGTATACCGATATCAGTGTGCTGATCCGAAGGCCATCCCCCCAGAGGCATTCTGAGGGCCAGGGAAGCCACACACAGTCTCCCAAGTCGGCCTTGTAAGGCCTTCTGAAGGCTGAAAATCAACACTTCCGGCTTTCAGCTGAAAACCCGAAGTGTCAATTTTCGGCCTCCAGGAGGCCTTACAAGGCCTTACAGAACACCTGATGCTTACAAGGCCATCAGAACATCTCCAGGTAGGGGGTGGCACCCCTGAGCTGTTTTGTCCCCCTCCCCAATGCCAACTCTGAGACAAAGAGACATCTGCATGAAATAGCAATTGTGCCAGTGGGTCTTGCCACTTGGCCACTTTGGGGTGGAGTATGTAAGCCCTTGCTCCCTCATCCTCCACTCTCTCTCAAAAAGGAGTCTTCCAGTGCTTAAGTTCAGAACAAAAGGTAGAACCATCCTTCATGAAATCAGCAGCACTACCTCCTGACCCACTTTTAGCAAAATCATCTACATACACACACACAGGGGGACTGTGATACAAAATAAAAGGGCCAGTACCCCTTTGATCCCCTATAATTTGAGCATTGGAGCTCTTGTGCATACCTAGTTGCTTTACATAGATAAACTATGCATTTTATGAGTACCTTAAAATTACCTTATGTTCATTCCCAACCTGCTTTATATCATTGTCACGGGAAGTCCTCCATCTACAACAGTACTTGCTCTGGCCAGTATGCCACCCAAGACCATGCAAATTGTGCGCTGGTTGACACATGTAGATTCATCAGTAAATGATTGCAAAATCAAGTGATGAACTTGCATCTATCCCTGGCCATCAGTGGATATAAACATCACAGGAGGGACTTTCAAAATTCTCATTAACTAAAAAGTAATGCTTTTCAGTTGAGTCCATTTACACAAACCTGATCCACATTTGTAACAGAAAGAAAGAAGGCAGAATAGGTTATTTAAGACTGCACATGTGTACATGTGTACATGCGAGTGGAAATCATGTCCTCCTACCTTAAACAAATAAGTTTAAAAAAAACAAAAAACCACTACCTGCAAGCAGACAAACAATACAATAATGAGCGGGCTGGGCTAGAACATCTCCCTCCTGCAGCCACAAGTAGATATAGGCCAGTGGTTCCCAAACTGTGAGCCATGACTTCCCAGGGAGCTGTGGAAACCAGCCAGGGGAGCAACAGTATCCTCACAAAACTCAATATACAATGTATAGGATTGTAGCCCTAATGAGGAGCTGCAGCCAATGACCCACTACGTCAACTTGAAAAAGTTTGGGAACCACTAGTATAGGCCACTCCTGCTACCGGTATTTGCCACCTCATTCTGCTGCCTTAGCATCAACAAAGAACCATGGAGCACTATAAGTCTTCCCCCCCCCCGCGCGCGCGTGCACACACACACACATGCAGGGACAGCTGTTTTAGGGTTGCCAGCCTGTAACTCTTAACAGTTCTGATGCAGCAGGAACCTCCTGCCTCATTCCTTACAGAGTCCTGTTGCTCACCGTCATCCTCAATCTGCTGAAAAGAGACACATTGACGTCATCTCACAGGAGATAGGGGTGACCAACGGGGCCTGGGAAGAAACATGGTAGGAGGTACAGCAAGACAACCCCTCTTGCTGCATTGGGACCATTCAAGGCACAATAGCCAGGATGGTGCAGTGGTTTGGGAGTTAGACCTGGAAGGGCCAGGTTCAAATCCCCGCTCAGTTATCAAGCTTCCTAGGTGACCTTGGGTCAGACACAATCGCTCAACTTCACCTACCTCACAGGGTTGTTGTGAGGACAAAAGGAGGGAAGGAACTATATCCACCACCCTGAGCTCCTTGGAGGAAGTGTGGTATACAAATGTGAAAAATAAATAGGTTGTTCATAGTTCTGCAGTAGCGACAACTTTGAACTCCATAGTAGAATTACCAGATGCAAAGGAGGACAGGGCTTCTGTGCCTTTAACAGGTGCGTAGAAGAGAAATGTTTGACAGATACAGCTTGTTCCTGCAGGGGTGAGAAAAGCTGCAGCTGCTGAAAGGTCTCTTCTTCATACCTGTTACAGATAGAGGAGCCTATTCTCCTATTCAGCTAGTCGCTTTACTTCTTTTGAGGTCAGTACAGGAGGTTCACTGCTAGCAATGAGGAGCCCTTGCTGAATTCTTAGGGGTGCAACATCTGCCCAGTAAGGAATGTTGGAATATACAATTCCTATCCACTGGTATTGCGGACCCTTCTCCTGGTAGCCCATGTAGTATCACACATCCAGAGTCTGAGAATGTGTATTCAGGAACAACAACAGTGAAATCCACTGTAGTAACTCTGAAAAACAACATGCATCTACTGGCAATCAAACAACAACAAGACACGGAGACCGGTGGACACATACATCACGGCCACTGTTCCACTTGGAATGCTATACAAAATAGGCTCTGGTCAAGGTTATAAAGCAGCCACCTTACATTATTAATTCTATATTATTTATTTTATATAGGGTGATCAGTGTACATCATCAAAAAAAAAAACCCTGCCTTGAAGATATACAATATATCTACTGATATACAATATGTCGAGTCAATTATCAAATGATGAACGTAATAACTGTGCAAAAGGTATCATCTTGGAAAAGTCAATCAAAAACATATGGACAGTTGTAGTACAGCCCTTCTTGGATGGTACCATTAAGAAAAAATAGACAAAACGCTACTGTGTGGCGAAAACTTGGATACCAAGAAAATAGCTAGGCTAGACCCTTCTTCCGGTAGGGAGTTTTTTTACCTGAGGAATTGTTTGGTCAAACAATCTTCCCTCTGCATTGTGAAGTGGGATCGTCTCCAGAGAGCTGTACCACTTGGTTTTTCTGAACAGGCCACGTACATACTAAGGAGTTGTATTCCGAGAAAGTAAGGGTGTTTTGTTGGTAACAAATAACTGAAGCATGAATTCAAAGAATTAGCTAGTTAGTTCAGATCAATATGTAACTTTTAGCTCCACCCCATTTCACTGCTTCTTTGCTCTCACTGCCCCCTTATGATTGCAAGACCCTGAAAGCTCTCTTCTGTACCCCATTTAAAGGCTCTGAAGGGTCATGTCTAGTGAACATGTTGCTCCTTCACCCCTTGGGCTACAATCCCAAAGCCCTTTCCCGTAGTCTCACACTTCCACCTGCTCTTTGCTTAAAATTCCTCTTTCTCCTTAGGTACTTCACCATCTGGGACTCACTCCCAGTTAGCTTCCCAGTCTTAAAACTGCCCCATTCTTTCTTCAGGGTATTTGTTAATCCCAGCAAAAACTTTCCCTTCCCTCATAGCATTTGGACTGTGAACATTTTGTTGTCCATGCTTTGTTCCCAAAGCAGCTGAAATGTTCATGGACCTTCCATAACATTGCACCAGCTGAACCACTCAGTATCAGGAGGGTTCACTGCCACAAGCACAATACAAAACTGATATTTCAGTGCTAACATGCTGGAAATGTGTTTCTGTCCACTGATGGAGGAAGCCCTTGCTCAGCCTTCATTCTCAGAAAGGATGTTCTTCTGATGCCCCAGCTGTTTCCCGGATGTCTCATATCCTCAGTTACTACTGGAGGCAGGAAAGTCAGTTTCCTGTTGCAACTTCCAGGGTAGCGTCCTTTGGGATGTCATGATTTGACAACACTGAATTCTACAGAAGTTTGGGAAGCAGGGGTCCTGCCATCTTCAAGCCACACGGCAGGAGGATGTGTGTGCAATCCAGCAGGGAAAACAGAAGATGAAATCAAGAAGAACTGTGTTTCCCCTTTGGTTCTTGATTTCATCTTCTGTTTTCCCTGCTGGATTTCACACACATCCTCCTGCCATGTGGCTTGAAAATGGCAGGACTCCTGTTTGCCAACCTTTTGTAGAACTCAGTGTTGTTAAATCATGACATCCCAGAGGATGTTAACCTGGAAATTGCAGCAGGAAGCTGACTTTCCTGCCTCCATAAACCTCACTCAGAGACACCACTGAGGCTCAAAATGATAGGCTCACTTGTTTAAGACACTCCTCAGCAAAAAAATAAATAAATGTAGAGACAGGAAGCTGTCAGGGCTGTGATTTTAAGCTTGGAATTCTGTGATGGGTATAAATATGCAAATTAAGGATCCTTGCATACTTTTCCTTCTTCTTCTTTTAATCCTGGGAAAGAGGAAGGAGCTATGCAGGGCACTGAAGCCCAATCCTTGACCAATCTCTCTCCTGCACTAACTTCAATGGACACTGCCCACACACATGCAAAGTTCTCGGTGTAGCCATAAAGGCATGACACTGCCATTGCTCAGTAGTACAGTACATGTTTTCTATGCAAAAGATATCAGGTTCATTTCTTGGGATTAATAAGTAGGGCTGGGAAACCCTATCTGAAACCCTGGAGAGCTCTAGCTATGTTGTAGACTCAGAGCATGTTGTCTACAATGTAGACTAGTGTTTCTCAACTAGTGGTATTGGTACCACCAGTAGTACTCATGGGATCTTCCTATGCCTGCTACCTGGCCGTGAGACCAGCAATGCAACACAAAAAGTAGCAGTTGGAGGCACAGGGTGACCAGATGTTGTAACCACAAAAGCAGACAAAGCACCCCAAAATGTAGGACATCCAAAAATGTAGGACATCCAAAAAATGTAGGGCATGACAAAATAAAAGCTAAAAACACTTGTATATTTATTTCACGTGGTTAATTTAAACACTATACCATATTATTTATTATTAAATTTTAAACTATATTACATGTAATTTGTTACATATAATTTGTTAATTACAAAACAGCTATGTGCTGCCGTTAGGGACCTACTCACAAGGAAAAGGAGGACGTTTAAGTTCTCTTCCAGGACACAAGGCTAAAAAAAGAGGGCATGTCCTGGAAAAAGAGGGCATCTGGTCACCCTGGGCAGGCAGAGCTCCAGCATGCACTTCCCACACCCTCAAAAAAGCCATCTTCTGTCCTGCGCCTCTTACGGGTGTTTGTTACATTGCATCTGGCCTCCCAATCAGGAAATAACTGGTGATGACACCATTGCCAGTTACTGCCAGTGGTACTTCTAATAGGTGGACCATGAGAAGTGGTACAGCGGGGGACAAACGTTAAGAAACAGTGATGTAGACAATGCTGAGCTATGTGGACTGACAGTCTAACAACTCAATCCTTTTCTTCAACCCCCTGGTCGAAGCAGTGACACCAAAACGGCTCATGCTACATCCTGCGGGGGGGTGGGGGGCTGTTGTGGAGGTCTCCTTGGGGTAAGCCTCCATAGCATGGAGTAGCTACAGAGCTACTTGGTCCCAAGCAATTGAATTCGCTGATGCGGATTCACAGGGACCCACACTGCAAGATCAGGTCCAGAGAGGGGGTTAGGATTTTGTAGCTGCTGCTGCTACCAAACCCGCCCCCTTCTCTGACCCGATCTGCCCACCCCGTCCATCACTACCTCGTTCTACCCTCCCCCATCCTGCATCTCCCACAACCTTCCTGCCTCAGCAGGTCATTGGTGATAATTTAGCATGCGTGGGAAAGCTCTGGCCTTCTCGCTGCTGCTCCTGCACGCTACTCTGCACATTGCCAGAACACCTGTATGACTGCCATAAGGCAGTTGCCACCAGTGGAACATGCATTACATTGGCGGCTGGGCCCAATAGGTTTGGGGCATCAATTAGTATAGAGGCACGTCGTATGATTAAGCATCCTTGTTTGGAAAAACGAAAGCTGAGTTTCTCAGGTTGGTGAAATCTCTCTCTACATATATGCTTTTGTTTTTAACCTTCTTGATCCTCAATCCACAAAGCTTATTAAGCTTTGTCCCTATTTAAAGGTATTTGTTTTAGAAATTGAGTGCTAGTTGGAATCATTCTTTTATCCCCAAGAGGAGACATGGGTATTTTGTGCAAGTGCTGAAAAGTTGGGTATCTCTATATAGTGAACCGTAACTCTGATTTCAGTAAGGTTGACTTCCGAGTTAGTATATTAATATTAATTATTAATTAAACTTCTCATTGGAAAATCTATTTTTTACTCAGTTGTAGTCCATAGGTGTGCTAAGAATTCATGTCTTTTTTTCTGATTAGAGGGCATGATGGGAAACATCCTTGATCAGTCTTGCAAATGCCTGGAACACCAGAGTGACAGAAATTCCACAGGAACAGCTTTAGTGAGGGAGAACATTACCTGTTAAATTTCTGCCTGCTATGCAGCTGTTACAAGGTGCAGGAGGCTTGCCCACCCCCCCAAAAAAGCTGACAACTACAGATATAAAGTTGTATGAAAGACTCCCTTGAGAAATGGTTTAGTAAAACAATTGAGGTGGCTCACATAAAGTAAGCCAGTGGATCCACTACTAGAAAGTGGTGCACTTAATATGATGGAATCCTGAACATAAGCTTTCCAATTCAGAAAAGGAAAAGATAGAAAAGAAGAATGAGAGTTAAACATGCTTTGAAAGGGTGTAGGAAAATCCACCCATAAACAAAATTATGTTTATTCCCTGTTGAATTATGTTCAAATTGCAGAGGGGGAATTGCAGAGGGGGAGCAGGGAGGAGGCAAACGGAAGTATTGCTCTCCCTCTGCAATACCGGGTAGATGGGATTCGTCAGCCTAGGAAGGCAGCTCATCTAAGAGAAGGAAACTCTGATCCCAAACCTCCACTGCCTTGTGGCTACATCCAGTTATGGAAAAGGCTTCAGGAGTCAACCTCGAGGCAAAATCAGGAGCCAGAGTCCCTAAGGCAGTTCACGGCTGAACACAGTCACGTTCTGGCAACTCCTGCGACGCCGCTGGAACCAACCGTATTGGCCTCTGCCTTTCCATTGGACCATTCCAGCAACGTGGAAAGGGGGGATTTGCTGCATGGGTAACAGCCTATCCTCCATACCTTCTTTACCCAGGCTTTGCTCACTGGAGAAGACACTCCAACTTCGCCATACGGCGTCGGCACAACACTAGACGCTGTTCCAGAACCACCATTCAGAGCGCGATACCATAGTCTTTCGAGACTGAAGGTTGCCAACAACCAGTATGTTCAAAATTCAAAATTATGTTGAATACAGTACAGTATTTCACTAATTTCAACATTAGAGAGGCAGATTCACCTCTGTTTTTCTGCCTTCAAACACAGAATTGCATTCATTCTGTAGAATCTAAACTAGTGTCCCTCAGAGTCTGGGACTCCTAAAAGACAGGTAGGCAGGCTATTAGGGCAGCCTGCTGAAGCAATGGAAGGAATCTTGAACAGCAACAGACAATCGTCGGAGTCTTAGTTCAGGTTGAAGATGTTATTACCTTGGCGGTGACAGATGAATCATTTCCTTCTACATCCCTTGCCGCAAACTCCTGTTTTATACATTTAGCTATTGACATATAATTTCCCAGGTGACTTTTTAAAAATGCTCAAGGTGCCAGACCTCAGCAGGAGGGCTGAAGGATTTGGACCCCGCTGCCTCAAGGCAGAGAAATGGCTAGTCAGAGCCCTGCAAGCTTGCAGCAATTGCTGAAGAAACCTTGTTTTTACTGGCTCTGCTTGTGTGCTTTTTAACAGCCGCTTGACACCCAGAAATGTAGCAGGTGGTGATGCGTTTCCCACAGCTTAAGTCCATGCCAGGAAAAGCTTTGCTTAATTTCTGCGTGTTAGTGGGGGCCCGAGCCCAGGGGGTGGTACACTTTTTTTTCCAGGTTTAGGGGCTGAACCTGGGCTGCAAACCTATTAACAGGAAGGGGAAAATGAGGCCACATAATAGATAATGCTGGAGAATGTTTCTGCAAGCTTATTTTCTTGCATCTGTACGGGATGTCTGCATTTTGTAAGGTTTGCCGGAACCAATCCAAGGCTGCGTTGCAACAGAACAAGCAACACAGAAAAACCCTGTCACTGGTGAGACGGCATGGGGGAGTGGTCAGAATAGGGAGGGGAGGGGGAGGAATGGGTGGAGTCCGGGACAAGGAGGGAGGTGACAGGGTTGGGAAGGGGCAGCATCTCCATCAATATCCTACCCTCGCTTTCCTGGCCTCAATACACCTTCCTGGTCCACTCAGGCTTGTGCTAGCAAGGTTGCTGGTACAGGTCCAACTAAACCCATCATGGCAGCACATGATTACTCAGGGCAGGGGAACAAATTCTTCCTTACCTGAAGGAGACCTCCCAGACTGTCCCCCCCCCAGAGGATGCGCACGCGCTCCAGTGGTGCAGCTGTACCATAGGGGGAAAGGGTTAGATTGAATAGGGCTGTAAATAATTCAGGGCTAAAAACTATCCAGTTTTCCAGCAATGGGGCGTGTGCTGCATCCGGGAGTGGAGGGGCAGTCACGGAGGTGTCCTCAAGATAAGGAAATGTTACTTCCTTTACCTCAGGGCTGCATTGTGGCTGCATCAGTCCTGGAAAATTGGTTTGGCCACAGCCTTAGGCCACATCCTAACCACACTTACCTGGGAGTGAGCCCCATGGACTATAATGGGGCTTACTTCTGAGTAGCCATGCATAGGCTTGTCCACTCAAAAGTGTCCCATTAAAGTCAATGGCGCTTACTCCCAGGAAAGTGTGGATGGGATTGTGGCCTAAGTCTCTGATCTCCAGTACTGTATATAGAAGACTTGGCACTAGATTCCAGGGTGTGGAAGCAATGTCTCAAGGGCATTGTTCACTCACTTATAATGAATACAATCCATACATCCATCCCATATTTTAGGCCGCTGATGGAAATTCTTTCAGCAGATGTTGGTCCAAATCCTAACCAACTTTCCAGCACTGGCATAGATGTGCCAATGGGGCATGTGCTGCATCCTGAGGTTGGGGGGGCAATCCTGGAAGCCACCTCAAGATAAGGGAATGTTTGTTCCCTTACCTTGGAGCTTCGTTGCCCTTACCTCATTGCTGAAAAGTTGATTAGGATTGTGTCCTTTTTTTTCCTAGCCTCACATAATGCTGTTAAGCCAAAGAGAGCCCATTAAAATCCCCAGGATTGCTTGCAGTGGCCACCTGGAGATCAGTGCCAATTCCTGGAGATTCCAGGCCAGTCATAAGAAAGTTTGCCCACTGGATCAGGCCAAAGGCCCATCTAGTCCAGCTTCCTGTATCTCACAGAGGCCTCACCAGATGTGGGAGCACAGGGAGCACACAAGACAACAAGACACCTGCATCCTAGTGCCCCTTCCTTGCACCTGGCATTCTGAGGTAGCCCGTCCAGTCCTGCAGGCTTGGCAACTTTACCCTTACCCATTGCTATAAGTACAAACTAGGCAGCTAGGATGCAAGGCGTTTCAATGAAGGGACCTAAAGATGCCAAAGGGCACAGATTCAACCTCAGGTTTTTGGTTTTTTGGTTTTGTTTTGTTTTTTTCAAATAATACAAGGTCTGAATAGTTCATGCTAATTCGGTGAAGGCAAAGCATCATCTTCTAATTTGCCTCTCCCCTCCCCCCCCCCACTCTCACCAATGGCTTCGTACTATGTGAACAAATGTGCTTCCTAGCTATGAAGCTTTTTCCATTAGGCAATGCCACCTTTATTATAGACTCTGACCACCTGTAAGGGTGTTGAATTGTTCAGTCCAGAGAATACCAGCTTCCTAGAATACAGAAGTCGGGCAACCCCGCTGAGAGTTAATATTTGTGCCGTACATGTTTGTATATTGTCCTCTATCGGTGGTACTGCTGAAACTTAAAAGACGTATGCGTTTGCTGTTGTTGTTTTTACCTTTAGTGTTATAATAACAATAATGCTTGACTTACTTTTCTAACACTGAACTCAATTACATTTTTGCATTGTAATTTTTTTCAACAACACGTTCTGTGTTCCTAGACATACCTGTAATTGACACCTTAATATTTACAGCCCAACCTTATCAAGGGCCTATAGCAGCAGATCTCATGATCTGCTGCCATAGGCCCCATTGTGGCAGCGTGGCAGACTTTCGACTGTTGTGCACTGTGGAGCTGCTAATGCACCAGGGTTGCCCAGACACTGCTAGCCCAAATAAAGTGGTTGCAGGGGTGGGCTGTGGGAAGTTCAGGCGTTGTTCAAGATGAAGGAGGGGGGGCAGGGAGCAGCAGGCTGGAGGGGGTGAATCTTGGTGACATGATGCATGCTGGATCTTATCCCCAGGTGCATGCTGGATCTTATGCCCAATTTTCCCACCCATTCCAACCTTTTCTTCTTATACCAGCAAAATAACTAGCATGGGTCCAAGGTGACCCATAGGTAATCATTTTTACTTACCTTCTGCTGGCCATCTGATTGCCCTCCCGCACCACCATAGTATGCAGCACATGCTCTGCTGACAAGGCTGCGTGCTGTGGCATGGTTAGGATTGGGCTGTTAATCTGGATGCCATTGAAAATATGTTAATTTATAATTTTAAAAGAATGATAAGATTGCACTTGTAGAGGTGCCCTTAATTACAATTAGATCAGCTGCATTTGGCAGGCAATAACGTTTACTTCATTGCTGTGAACATTTTACCTGCTGCTTTCTGTGCATCAAGGCTCCCAAAAGCGCAAGAGCTGGCTGGCCCAGCTATTTTTGATCAGTTGGCAACCTTTCCTTTGTCATCGTCCCTGAGCTTAGATTTTAATGATCTGTAATGCTAAATGCATCTCTATATTTCCATCTTTCAAAAAGAAAAAGTTGTAGTCATGGGCGGGGGCCACAGACTGTTTTAACCTTGCCCATTGCTGCAGCAGTCCTGGCTAAAAATTTTCCCCCACCCCAAGCTGCTATTTGCCCCAGGAGAGAAGCCATTATGAATGCAAACAGCAGTGAAAGAAAACTAGTAAAAGTTTATGAGCTAGCCAAACCATGCAACACACTTGGACCTCACTGATCCATGGGCGGGGTGGCGGTTAATCCCCTTCTTTCCCACATTCTCCTCCTCTCTTTAAGCATAAGGTTCTATGCAGCAGAAACCAACCCAATTGGCACCAGGCCTCCCCAAAACATTACAGGGCAGGGGGTCTGACCATTTGAGACTGCATGCTATTTACAAGTCCTTGAAACATGCTGTGTGCCACTTCCTGGCACAGACCACACAGGAGAGGTTTTCCA
This sequence comes from Tiliqua scincoides, assembly GCF_035046505.1. Classification (NCBI taxonomy): domain Eukaryota; kingdom Metazoa; phylum Chordata; class Lepidosauria; order Squamata; family Scincidae; genus Tiliqua; species Tiliqua scincoides. The sequence continues at coordinate 83,747,843 of NC_089825.1, read as the reverse complement.
GGAAGCAGTGAGCTCCAATTGCAACAGGTTTCCAAAATGTGTTGGGGCGTTTACACCCTGGGTCAGTGCTCCAAATAAATAAATAAGAGCCCAATTCTATGCATGCCTACTCAGAAGTAAGTCCCATTAGAGTCAGTGGGGCTTACTCCCAGGAAAGTGTGGATAGGGCTGGGCTGTAAATCAGTAAAAATGTAGAAGTAAGTACTGCGGTGATCAGATACAGAGGAGGGTGACCTCATGTACCTTTAATATTAATCTAGAAGGGGGAATTTCAGCAGGAGCCATTTCTCTCACCCTGGTATACATGTCACTTATCAAAAGCCCTGCATGTTAAACATATGAGTTCCATAGGAGTTCCTTACTGTCTCTCATGTATCCCTTGGGAAAGAAGTGGCCTAAATATTAGCATATGCTGCTGGGCAAATTTCTGAGTTTGCCTTCTGCTAAACCTAATGCTTTTTTTTGGTCTAAGGTCCTTTAAAAAAGGTGTCATCAAATGATGACATAACGGCTCCTGCTATAGGACAAGTCTATGAACTCCCCTTCAGCTCCCTCCCCCCACAGCTCTCTCTGACCATGTGATTCCATCCATCAAGATATCATCTTGCATCTAACCAATAGAAGGCAGCATGGATGTCGTGGTTTGGGAGTTGGACCTGGAGCCCAGGTTACTCCTGGAAGACTCAGGTTCAAATCCCTACTCAGCCATGAAGCTTTCTTGGTCACTATCTCTCAGCCTCACCTCCCTCACAGGGTTGTTGTGAGGACAAAAGTAGGAAAGGAACCCAGGTACACCACCCTGAGCTCCTTGGCGGAAGGTATAAAAGTGTAATAAATATATGGTTCTCTGGAGTCTGTCCTGCACACGCACATTTCTAGCAGGCATCTTCTGCTTCAAGAGCCTAATGCTTTCAAGTAACTGTTTGCCATTTTTTGCAGAATAAATGGCACACACAAACTCGTATCCCCTTTCTGTAATTAATCTGAAAGAACTGTCACAATAGTTAAATTGTCTTTCTCCAAAACCTCTAATAACAGTGACATGTATCACCTCCTAATGTGCTATACCCACTCTGTCATGCCCCATCACATGCACTCCAAGCAGTGTAGAAGCCTCTTGTACCACATGTGGTACAATCCCACGCTGCAGGGATGATTGTGGGATTGACATGTGGTTGAAGCTGATTACACAGACCTCCCGATTTGCACCATCCTGCCCAGCAGGAGGTTGAATGCCTGAGAAAGGCCTACCTTAACCGCTTCTGCCCATGTGCCTGTGTCATTCATAAATGTATCCTTTCGGCATGGGCTCACATCAGACAGGAGTGACACAGAAATACCAGCAGGTGCTCTTTGCCCAAGGACAGGATTAACATTGGGGAGCTTCACCTGTTGAATTTCTCTCTATCATGCAGCTGCTAGAATAGATGCTCAGGAGGCCTACATGGGACCCTTTTTAACCTTACTGAAAAGAGTTTGTCCTCTTTGAGTGCTCATTTATAGCTATAGCATGGGTGCAAACGAACATCCGTGGCTGAGAAGCAGGAGTGATGGTTATTCTGAATGTCTCCGTTCAGAGTGAAAAAGCAGAGCTGTAGACGCAGTTGGAAGGAGTAGTTGCAGCCACTTAAAATGGATTAATTCTGCTTTAGCACCCTTAAGCCACCTTTCTGCTTTTTATAGTTGTGGTCTTTGAAGAGTGGCCAGAGCATAGATTTTTTTCCCCCCGCCTTTTCATTCCATGCATGTGAGCAAAATTGGAATTCTCATCTGCATCACTAAATGAACCTACAGAGCCAGAAACAATCTGAAATGAACATGGAAAACCAGGCACCTGTATATGGATCATGTGCACCTATATAAGACATATAATGTATTTTAGATTCTATTTCTTATGCCCAAGTGTGCCCTGAAAAAGAAAGGGAACAAAAGCTGGCCATTCAACTGCACCATTCACTTACCCCTTTTATGTGCATTAACTTCTCTTTTGTTGTAATTGTTAAGGAACAGAGGTGGAAGCATGCAGAGGTATAAATGATCCACATTAGAAGAGGCAGGTTCCAACACAAACCACCCTTTTGCCCTATGTATAGGAAAGATGGGGTGGCTGGCACAGCCTCCTTGTTAACCCTTTCTCTCCTGTGCCAAAATCTGTCAGGAGCTGGATGCGCCCATTATGATCAGCCCTGTACTACCTTCTGAATACCTACATATACCAAAAGACTGACTCTTGAGAGACAATGTGGTTTACTGATTAGCGTTTTGGGCTAGGACCAGAGACCCAGGTTCAAATCGCTCCTTAGCTAGGAAGCTCAGTGGGTGAGCCTGGACTAGTCACTTGCTGTTAGTCTAACCCACCTTGCAGGTTTGTTGTGAGAATAAAAGTGGGGAAAAGACAGTGTGCACACTGCCCTGAGCTTTTTGGAGAAATAGAAGTGCAAGATATAAATCCTGTTCAGCAATATAATGGAGTATAGTACAACAGTATAACAACCTGTTAACATGGCTTTTGATTATTTCCCTATGGAGCTAGGCAGAGGGTGAATTTTCTGCCCTACCCCTTAACACTGTTGCATTTGCATATGTGGATACTTTTCCCCCTTACCACAGAAGAAAATTTCGAAGGTAAACCATGTCTGTGAGTATGCCCTGTAAGAAGAAAAGGTAAATTACATATTCGTATTGGCCACAGGCCACCTTGAATGTTGTGGCAAGTCCTTTTCTGTTTTATGTTGGCAACCAAGAAGTATATTGTTAGCCACAAACATTACACAAAGTAGGGCTCCCCAGAGAGAGGAGAGGGCAAGGTTACTCTACCCTGAAACAAGGGCATTCATTGTTAATATGGTGCCAGTTTCTTGCCAGGCATCAGCAGATGGGTATGATTGTGCCCTGCAGATTTTCAGAGCTGACATCACACAAATGCAAGGCACCCCAAACAATTCTGTCTTTTCCCACATCTGGAATTAACAGGATCAGGCATTTTCTCAGAACTAGCTTGCACAGAGTATTGCAAATCACTGCCAACCTTGGATGCCCCATCCCCTGATGCCCCCTTACCTGTGGATTGGATGCTCTCTTGGATAGCTTCAACTTCAGACAGATCCATGCACAACCCTTGGCCATGCATGAGAGTGTGCAAGGGTTTCTCCACGCCCCGCGGCGGGTAGCAGCGCAGCCCAGAGCCACAGCGAGGTGTGTAGACCCCACAGGGCATCCCTTTTGCCAAGGCGCATGTTGCACAGCATCCACAGCCCGGCTCCTGCACCAACTCTTCACATCCGACGGGTGCCCTGCAGCGTGCCAGCTTCTCCTCGGAACATGGCGGGCAGTGGATGGGCTCGAGGCTCACGGACAAGCCCACCTGGGCGAGGAGCAGCAGTGTGACAGGCACAGTCCCTGAGGACATGGCAGGCAGGTGTTATGGAGCAGTGAGGGCCCAAGAGGAGAAAGTTGCAAAGCACTGTGTTGCTGGCAGAGCAGAGAATCTGATCTCCAGCGACGGGGACTCTGCACTGAACGGGGGAGAAGCTCATTCTTTGGACTTTATACCACTCTCTGGCCACACCTCCCTGCTCCAGGGAGAGGCAGAGCCCAGGCAGCAACAACCAAGGCAGCTTGCCCCACAGCTGAGAAAAGACCTTATTTGCCCTGAGGAAGGAAACACAAAGAGCTTGCAACAGCAGCTGCAAAGACGGAAACCTGCGCTGAACTGGAAACTAGCAGCATGCCTTGAGCCATGCTTCTCCTCTTACTTTGGTAAGTTACAAGCATGCTTTACCAGTGCCCGTGTGGGGAGAAACAGAATGCCGCAACTATAATAGGTCTGCTTCTCCCAGGCTGGGCCACACAGCATTTTATTGATTATGGCCAGAGCAGGAGAAATGCCCAGTGCTCTGTCTCCAGTACTAGACAGCTTGCAAGCTGAAGACATGAAGGCATTGTCTGTCCCCTGTTGTTCATTCCTGGCAGCTGGAAATCAGAGGGCGACTGCCTTTGACTGTGGAAGCTCCATTCTTAGCTATTATGGGTGCTAGTGATGGATAGACGCCTTACCTTGAATTTGTATATAATCCTTTTTAAAAAATGTTTCTGCACCTGGGGTTGTGACTGGGTCTTGCAGCAATGAATTCCTCTTCATAGTTCACCTGGAAGAGGCCAAAAGTGGCTTTCCTTGCATCCATGTAACACTGATGTAAAGGGCGATCTTGTGTTCTCTCAGCTACAAAGGTGCATTGATTCCAAAATCTTGCACACAGTGGCCCTTGGACACCACAGTGAGGGAGAGGGTAAAGTGGATGGACCACTCTCCCATTCAGACACTTTTCTCGCATTTGCATAATATCTGAAACTGATTATGTGTTAGGTGTAGATTTTTGTTTGTTTGTCCTATACCACCTTGCCAGTGAATTTCATGGGATGCTTCCAAATTATAGAGAACATTCACTCTTTGCACCTTCATAATTTTGCAAACCACGATCATATTCCGCCCCCATGCACTGCACATGTAACTGTGGGTCCTTGGCGTTGCTAGGGGGTGCGGCAGGGTGCGCTGCACTGGGTGACGTGCACCGGGGGGGTGACACCACTACTGGCCAAAAATTTTAAAATCTTGGTATTTTCAGATAATACCATCATTTTATATATTATTTGATGTGTAATTTCATGCAGAATGCAATGAAGCAAAGGACATTGAAATATCTCTATTCTATAAAACTTTAAAGCAAAAAAACCAACAGGGCAGGGCAATGGTGTATCAACACTGCATGGGAGGAGGTCCATCGTGGGGGTAATGTGCTGGCTTCCCATACTGGGAGATGCAAACTTTAGTGATGCCACTGCTGACCCCATTCTTTCTTTCTTTCTTTCTTTCTTTCTTTCTTTCTTTCTTTCTTTTTCAAAAACCACTTTGAGATAGGGAAGAAAGAATGAGAGCTGAGAAATAGCAAATAAGATACTTACATCTTTCTCTGCCCACCACGTCACTGCTTCAAATTGGCTTCCCCTGCTGAGGAGTGGTGGTTTAAAGGTTTAAGTTTGTGTGATCTCCAGTTAGATCAGGGGTCTCTAAACTTTTCTGCCAAAGGGCCACATCAAATATCTGGCATAGTGTAGAGGACCGGGGGGGAAAATTAAATATAAAATTTAAATAAATACATTAGGGATGGAACTTAGAATGAATGAATGAATGAATGAATGAATGAATGAATGAATGGGCTCAAATGTCCAGGATTTCTCCAGGCACCAACACAGACCAAGAAATAAAGTATACACTTAAATGGACTCCCATTCCCCCATCCCACACTCTGGTTGTGTTTGGTCAACTGGACCAGAGGCACTCAGGGGATCAGAGGCTGGCCAGAGGCCGGATAGAGGCTCTCCCCAGGCCATATCTGGCCCCCGAGCTGGGGTTTGGAGACCCCTGAGTTAGATCAATATAAAGAAAGTGAACTCTTATATCAACAAAGCTCAATTTTCTAAAATGAGAGGTACTGGAACTCAGACTTGCCTGAATGTGCTCCCTCTGCCCTGGGCACCTTTACGGACAATTTCAGATATATGAGGGCTAGTTGTACTTATATGATGATGGGGGAAAGGCACTCTAAGCATGCTCAGTAGCAGTCTTTTGTTACTACTTTTCCTGTTCCGGGACTCAGACCTGACAATTAAAATAATTTTCAGCATAGATGAGCGCTGGTTTACATTCAACCCTTAACTGGGGGACAAACTGTGCATTAGGTTAAGCACATCACTGACTGTTGCATGCTTGGTTTTTGTTTCCGGGATAGCATCTCTGAATCAAGACTGGAGAAGGGATTTAACTTGTTTGTCCCCTGCCCCCGTCCAGTCTAGGTCGTGCCCTCCTCCCAGACACAGCCAATGTGATAGAGCAGTGGCTCCCAAAATGTGGGTTAGGAGCCACTGGTGAGTCAGGACCTGATTTTTGGTGGGTGGAAAGATCAGATAACTAATTGCCTAAAGCCCCGAGGTTATTCAAAAATTAGGTACTGTAGTTGGTAACTGCCCTGCAAGGAGCTGGGCTCCTGCAGTTTGCAAGCATGTGTAAATATAGGGAAATAAATGTTTGTTGGTCTTTTTTCCCTGATTATTATTACTTATAAATAAATATTATTTCTTTCTAGATCTCCTTTTTTAAAAATCTGATAAATCTAGGTGGTTCCTGATACAGTGTCATTTTAAAAAGTGGGTCCTGATGCTATAAAGTTTGGGAACCATCGTAATAGAGTTTTGGACTTTCACCAGCATGAGCCAAGTTCAAATTCCTGCTTAGCTATGAAACTAGTTACTGTCTCTCAGCATACTCTCCTTCACAGGGTTGTTGTGAAAATTAAAGGAGGGGGGAACCACGTAGCCAGCCATGTCCCAACCAAGCCAATCTGTATAAAATGTACAGAATATTCATTTGTATTACAAATGCCTCTTCTCTGTTTTATCTTCAGTAGTGTAAGAGAAACTCACAGCCCAGTCCTATCCCCCATGCACTGACACAGCATGTACTGTATGCTATGAGCTGGCAGGAGACGAAACAGTCTAGGAGAGGTAAGAACATTTTTACTTACCTCTCCAAAGGCCACGTCAGACCTGCACCAGCTCTTTTGCTGGCGTAGGTCTGAGAGACTCAGAAAGCAGATACTGGGAGAGGGGAGAGGGGCTGGGAGAGGGGAATAGGATCCAGCATGCGCAGCTGCCACTGAGATCCACACCCCTCCTACCCTCAAACCACCCCTGGGCCAGTCCAGTCTCTGCCCCAATCCTCTCTTGATCCACCCCTATTGCCAACTGGCCAGTGACAAAGGAGGTTCTGTGGGCTTTTGTTGTCCACTCATGGTCTCCGAGGCTTTGTGCTGGCAGCAGTGACACATAGAACAGTGGCACACTTGCCATGCCACAGCATAGTGAGATCTGCCAGCATGAGGCCCAGGCAGGATTGGGTCCTCAATGTCTGTTTTGACCCTCATATGAAGAAAAAAAAAAACCTGTGGGCACCACTTTGTCTGCCTTTGCTGTTTGTTCAAACTTGGCACATGAAGGCACCACCAAGAGGCCACAGAGACTCTTGGAAAAGGGCACCGACCAATTTTGCACCAACTATCTGCTGATGTATAAATGCCCAATGCAAACTGCGTTGCCACAGAACTTGCTTGGCTATACATTAATGCACAACTGAGCCACAAGAGTATTAGCTTTTTTTCAGGTTCAGAGCTGAGGCTGGTTTCTTTACAATTATTTACAATTGCAGAGACAAAGGGCCAGTTTGGACCAGCTCCGCTCCATGAGGTTAGGCAACTACAGTACTCACAGCTTGCCACGAGAACCATGATGTATGCGCTCACAGAGTGCACATGTACTGATCAGGTGAACTGGGTCTGGCCGGACAAGTATTATCTGATTCAGCCCAGAAGGCTTGAGGGATGAGAGAGATTTTCCCTTTATGGCACACGATGGGGAAAATTATGTTATCGAGAAAAGCAGACAGGATGGGTCATCAAAGGACAGAACTTTTCAAATATGCCGCATAAAGTAATTGCTGTTTCAGGGTCTTAATTGGAGACAGGGCTCACCAGGGCATGGGCCTAAAAATTTTTTGCAAGACAGGGACTTGTGATATACACAAGTTCGTATTGCAAGACCACAATGACCTTTTCTTGTTTTTTAAAGGGAAAGGAGTGAGTTGAACCACAGAGGTGACTGTGTAACAGCAAAATAATCCTCTCTCCACCCACAACTTCTTCATTCCAAATATCACCTACTTTCCCATCACCAGGTATTGTATGCTGAAGGTATTGTCAAGTTAATACAAAAGCTGTACCACCCCTACTGTGATTACTCTTTCACAAGAGGGAGCCATTACTTCATGTTACAGTCATTAATTCATAAATCTGCATGTGTGTACAAGCCCATTGGCTGTTTCAGTCGACCACCCCAAAAATTTGATAACTATTGAGTCTCTTTAGAATGAAAATGAACAATACACTTTACTCTCAAGTCAGAAACAGTTTATTTTTGTAGGTGTAATAACAGGAATTGCCCTCAGAGGGAGCCCATCAGATGCAGTCCTGTTCGATCACTGTTCTGGCTATGGCTTCTGATTGGAAGGAGACCAGTGAGAGCAGTGAGACCAGTGAGACCAGTGAGGGCAGGAGGTCTGGTCTAGAGGGTAGAGCCTCCGTCTGCCTGAAGATAACATCCACAAGGTTGCCAGTTTGAAGCCACCGGCACCGTGCGACCTTGGAGCAGCTGACAAGCTGAAGCCGAGCAATTCCATCTGCTCTGAGCGTGGGAGGATGGAGGCCAGAATGTGAAGCCAGATCGGAATGAAACACCTTGAATGTAGTCGTTCTTGAAAGAAAGAACCTTCTTTGAAATTGTAAAAATCCCTATTTAATAGGGATTTAATAAAGCCTTGCCTATGTAAACCGCCTAGAATAAAGTCTTGAATAAAGACCAAGAAAGGCGGTATATAAATACCTGTTGTTGTTGTTGTTGATGCAGACACAAGTGGGCAGGCTCCTCTGAGGGTGGGTAATTCTGCAGTCGTATCAGGAATGATTGAGTGCTCTAACCATATCTAGTGCAAAAAAAGCCATTGCCTTCTACACAAACTAATTAGGAGAAGGCCAAACTGTTCAGTAACTCAGTCAGAGACACAATAAATAACCTCCTCTAGTCACTGACCGGGGAATAAGCCCTTGGAATTGAACATAGTGGGAGTTACTTCCAAGTAAACATGCCAATCTGAGCTTCTTGAAAAATGGGGAGGAATATAGATGTAACAGAAATAAATCACCAGTCAAATCATCAGTCCTTTTGTTAGCAAATTTTCTGTAGGCTCTATGTGTAAATATCAGTTTATAATACATACAAGTATCATCATGCTAGCTTTCAATGACTAAACAGTGCCCCCCCCTCGAGTACCAAATCAGAGTTTTTCAAGGCCCTTGCGTTGAATTTTATGGCCTTCTTTTAAAACAAAAATTCCTTCAGCCGCTTCTCATTCTCTTTCCTTTGCCAAGACCAAACTAGATATGGTAGTTTGAGCCAACAGTCTGTCCAGCTGCCAGATGCAATGGGAAAATGTAACCCCTGGCATCTGTGTGATCAATCTCCTTTTCATGTGCCCTCTATTTATAGGCACATGCTACCAGCCTTCAAGTCTTCAGGAATGGCTCCCTCATGTGGTTTTAAAATCAACTTCTTGGATACAGAGATGGACAGGCCCCATCCCATTCTATCTCCATAGAAATTAAGAAAAGGCAAGCTTCAGGTATGTCCCGGTTGTACCTGATTATTTTTCCAAAATATTGATGGAAGATTATTTGATAGGCCTAGAATGCACCAAGGTAGCTACAAACTTCTTTGTACTTCAGAAATGGCATCCAAACTAAAGGAACCAAACCAACCAGCCTCTTTTCTGCTCACCTTCTGAGGTTAAACAGATTTGAGTCCATTTTCAGATGTGCATCTTAGAGTAATTTTCAGTGAGACTTGGGGGTGTAGAGTCTCCAGCCTCTTTGGTGTTTTTGGAGATAGTTCCCAAAAAGAAGTAGGTGAGGAAAGATGTGGCCTTCTTAGACCAGTATAATGAGGAAACACCTTCAATGCATTTAGAACAAATATACTTTTCTCTCTAGGTTTGTTTGAGTTTTAGAAAAAAAAAAGTTGTTTAAAAGTTTGCAACAGAAGCAGACTGCACAGCAGTGATTGGCTAGGTTCTGTAATACTACTAAGGACCCGATCCTATCAGGCACAGTGCTGGCTCTCTGCCGGCACAGCTGGTTGGCAACCTTCAGTCTCGAAAGACTATGGTATAAGCCTACAGCCCCTGGTATTCCCAGGCGGTCTCCCATCCAAGTACTAACCAGGCCTGACTCTGCTTAGCTTCCGAGATCAGGCATCTGCAAGGTAGTGATAGGCTGGCCCATTGCAAAATGTGTCATAAGGCTCTTTTGCGCCAGAGGTACAGTCTCACCTCTGGTGCTGGGCCCAGTGGCAGTTGGCATAGGGCCATGGTACCGGAGGACACGCAGTGAGGGCTCCTGGTGGTAAGTTTTGCTGCCAGCCAGCGGAAGGGCATTTCAGGGCAGGGGGAGAGCGGGCAGGAGAGAAATGGGCCCGGGAAGGGGGCGGAAATGGCGGCAGTCTCTCTCGCCATATCCTAACCCCCCTTCCAGGCCCAGAAACCCAACATGGGCCTTCTCGGATCTGTGCCCCTATTGAGGCCGCCTGAGTCTTGCACAGGATAAGGGAAGTTGCCCCAGGAGACCTGGTAGTGCTTCCCAGGTCCCATGGGATGCAGCAGTTGCTATTTTGGCATCCCTGGGCGCTAGGGAAGCTTAGGATTGGGCTGCCCAAAGCCTCTCACCTGAGCAGGTCTATACTTTTAAAATAATGCCTATCGTTGTTAAGATAATGAACCAATGGATAATTTAATTGATTGCATTTATATCTACCCTTCTGCCAATGTGCCCATGGTGGCATACATTGTTTCCATCCTTTTACCATCACAACCATCCTGTGAGAATTAATATAATCATAGTTGGAAGGCATCCACAAGGTCATGTAGTCCAAACCCCTGCCTGTAGCAGGAAATCCTCCTAGACCAGGGATGTCCAAACTTTTTGGCACAAGGGCCACATCATCTCTCTGACACTGTGTTGGGGATCAGGAAAAGAAAAGAATTAACTTACATTTCAAATTTGAATAAATTTACATAAATGACAATATTAGAGATGGAACTTATATGAATGAATGAAGGTCTTCAATAGCTAAGGCCTTTTAAAGGTCTTGCACAAAGCAAGGCAAGCCTTTCCTTCGCTGCAGCTCCTGCATCACTGATGTGAAACAGCAAGCAGAGGAGGGAGCCCTTGGCCCGCAGCTTACACAAGAGGTCAAACAGTCGCCCTCACATTGAGAGCAGTTGCATTGGGCCAGTATGGGCTCCAGCAAATCACTGGAGAGTGGCTCATTGAAGACTGGGGGCTCTCTGCAGGCTGGATTGGGAGTCCCTGAGGGCCACAAATGGTCACTGGACTGGGGTTTGGGCACCCCTGTCCTAGAGCATCTCCAGCAGGTGCCAGTCCAGCCTCTGCTTGAAGATCTCCAGTGAGGAAGTATCCACCTTTGGCAAACTGTTCCACAGCTGAACCGCTCTGACCATCAAGAATTTGTTCCTGATGTCCAGTTGCAATCTCCTCTCCTGTAGTTTGCACCCACTGGATCTAGTTCTATGAATTAGTTGAGAGCAAATGTGCTCCTTCTTCATATGACAGCCCTTCTGGTATTTGAAAAGCACATCACATCCCCTCTGACTGGATCAGTCAGAGGGGATATGAGAGTGCTTTTGAAATATGAAGAAGGAACAAATTTGCTCTCAACTACCTCTGAGAGTAGAACTAGATCCAATGGGTCACCCAGTGAGTTTCATGATTAGAAAGGGGAATTTTAACCCAAGTCTACATCAGCAACTGATTACTATACCACACTGGCTTTCATCATATATACAAGCAGTGCATTGACAAATAAAATATAGAAAGATGGGTGGCCCATCTGAAGACTTGGGAATGGGACAAAACTGTCATGTGAGCCAATGTTCAGTTTACTGGTATATTCGTTTGCCAGTAAATTGCAAGCCTGAAAAGAAACTGATTCATTCACTTTTTTTCTTTCTTAACTTTATGTCTGTTTTCATCCATAGGTACACACCCTAGAATACCGTCCTGTGGGAAGCCAGCCATATGGACAAGCAACATGCATAAAAGAGCAAAGTTTACTATGTTTGAAGTATCCTCCTTGAGTTTAAAGGGCTGAGGTTGTTAAATCCACCTGAAAGTTCCTAGCAAAGGGAACACATCACGGCCAGCTTTCTCACAGGGCGGCAAACACAAGAATGATTCTGTCTCTTCAATGCATTTAACATAAATCTATATTGTGATGTGCTAAGTGGATAGGTAGGGGAGGGTTGGTTTAGCCCAGGGGTGTCCAAAGTTTTTGGCAGGGGGCCACATCAACTCTCTGACACTATGTCGGGGGCCGAGGAAAAAAAGAATTAATTTACATTTGAAATTTGAATAAATGTACATAAGTTTACATAAATGAATATATTAAAGATGAACTTATATGAATGAATGAAGGTGTTGCAATAGCTCAACGCCTATAAAAGGCCTTGCACAAGGCAAGGCCAGCCTTTCCTTTGCTGCCACTGCTGCATCACAGACATGAAACAACAAGCAGTGGAGGAAGCCCTCATCCCACCGCTCACACGAGAGGTCAAACAGTTGCCCTCACGCTGAAAGCAGTTGCGTCGGGCCACTGCAGGCTCCAACAAATCTTTGGAGGGCCAGAGGCTCATTGGAGGCTGGGGGCTCCCTGAGGGCCGCATTGAGAGGCCTCGAGGGCTGCAAATGGCCCCAGGGCCGGGGTTTGGGCACCCCTGGTCTAGCCTCTAGTGGCGATTGGCTAAGCTGCCATGACTACAGCTGGGACGTCCCATGGCAGGCTGTTCAAAAGAGCCTCCGTCATTCATTGGCTGAAAGGACCGAACAATGGGCTTAGGAAAAGAAGAGTCTGGCAGCCTTCAAATACAGCAGGCCATGGAATGCAGAGGATTTAGGAAATTAGGAGCTTTCTGCTGCTTTTAATTACTGATGTTTTTCATGTTCTGGAACTGTTTATTTTTAAGTGGTGGTTTTATTTTTGTTGTTATTCTTTTGGTATGCTGCTCTGAAAACCGCCATATAAAAATTGGGGGGTCTTGAAATTTAGAAGAGAAGGTGTTCCAGGGGAAGAGGAGTAGTCCATAGGGAGGAGATACAGAGGAGGAGAACTGGAAGAGACAATGGCCAAGAGCTGTAGAAGCGAGGAATTGCAAATCAGTTTGAAGTAAAACTAAATCTTTGACTGCAGCCTCTGACTGCCACCTGATGTACAGAACAACTTATCATGTTGCTCGCTGCCATCAAGCAAACAGCCTCTGCTGCCATATATTCCTGGTACCAGTTGGTGGGGATGTGGAGACTCTCTTTGAGATAAGCAGCGATCCATGTTTTAAAGCTTGCCCTCTGGTGGTTTTCAGAGTACACAAAAGTTGTAGGCAGCTGTGGGCACAATCCGAACCAGGTCTACTCAGAAGTAAGTCCTATTTTGTTCAATGGGGCTTACTCTCAGGAAACTGTGGTTAGGATTGCAGCCTGCGTTGGCTCTTTGGGGGGGGGGAAAGTCCAGGATGATGCCCTTATTTGGATCACCTAAAATATCAGAGTAAGCAGCAGCAGCAACCTATCAAGGTGCCCTGAACTCTTCTTCAGGTTGGTTGTTAAGCAAGGCAGGAAGAGCTGGGCATGTTGGTAAAGTGGTTTGCAGCAGCATAAGTCCCAGGCGCATCAGGAGGAAGGCTGGAGCCTTCTTTTTTGCAGAGCAACAGAGACCTACTAGAGCAGTAAGTTCAGTGTAGGGGCAGGGGAGGGACAAGGAAGGGGTTCCACAGGATGGGAGAGGGTGGGCTGGCAAAGAGGCAGAGATGGGTGTGGTGTAGTGGTTAGCTTGTCAGTCTTGGACCAGGAAGGCACAGGATCAAATCCCCACTCAATTCTGAAGCTCACTGGGTGAGCTTGAGCCAGTCACACCATGAGTGGGGTCAGAGGTTGACCGGGTGGGGCACCAGCCACAGGCCCATGTTTATGAGAGAGCCCATGTGGCACACTGAGCCCTGAAAATATTTCTATATCCAGTGTGTAATTAATCTGTGGAACTCCTTGCCACAGGGTATGGTAATGGCACCTGGCCTTGATGCCTTTAAAAGGGGATTGGACAATTTTATGGATGAAAATTCCAACACAGTTTACAAGCCATGGTGGGTATACCTTCTGGTTCTAGAAATAGGCTATCTCTGAATGCCAGATGCAAAGAAGTGGCAACAGGATATAGGTATCTTGTTGTCTTGTGTGCTCCCTGAGTCATCTGGTGGGTCACTGTGAGTTACAGGAAGCTGCACTAGATGAGCTTTTGACCTGATCCAGTAGGGCTCTTCTTGCGTTATTAATTCTCGGAACCAGTGGCAGTGCTAGCATCTAGTATAGCACCAGGGGGTGCCGGGGGGGCAGTGCAAGACTTTGCCCCAGGGTTCCTAACACCCTGGCACCAGCACTGTCTCACAGTCCTCCCTCTGTGGGTTGTTGTAAGAATAAAATGGGAGGGGTGGGAACTTCAGTATGTACAGAACCCTAAACGAAAACAAGCAAAATTACTTGGAGTATTTTATATCCATTCATTCATTTCACTGGTTAAAGCAACTGATTAAATGTTTTCCTGAGAGAAAGGTCATTCTCTTCAGAATCAGTTGATGCCTTGCTGATGTGTTTTGAACCAGCCAAAGTTCCTCAGAGTTCTTCAAACCCTGAGCAACAGAGCAATTTGTTGTAAGCATATTGTTGTCTGTATGCCCCTATGTTTCCAACTCAAACTTAAATAAAATCTTTGCTAATAATCATCAGGATTACTATAGTTTGAATGGGTGACAAGGGAAGCCTGGGAATATTACAGATGGAAGAGCAGACAGCTATAGGTGCATTTCTGCCTTCTGCATTTTCATAAATGTACACAAGAGGGCACCACAGCAAAAGAAAAATGTGAGAAGGTAAGGTTACAAGTATAGTGGTTAACTCAGGCCAAATTGTGAATACTGTAGTTCAACAAGGACAATTTTGTGTGTGTGTTTGCTTTCTCCCATGCCTTTTACATGACTATATGCACTAATTATTTGCTTACAAAACTAGAATGTATTGAGTCACATAATATAGATCTATTTCAGTCTTCCTTAAAAGCACTTACAGAAAAGCACATATGTGAGGAGGGTTCCATTTTTGTCTTACAGTCCTGCAAGGTGAATGAGAAGCTCTGGTGTTAGTTCATCATGCGTGACAAATTTGTATGCGTCTGCTTCGCTAGTGTGTGCACATGAAAGCAGATCAACAGGAATGTGGATGCGGGAGAACCCGTGGACATTATATATCTGGACTTTCAGAAGGCGTTTGACACGGTCCCTCACCAAAGGCTACTGAAAAAAACTCCACAGTCAGGGAATTAGAGGACAGGTCCTCTCGTGGATTGAGAACTGGTTGGAGGCCAGGAAGCAGAGAGTGGGTGTCAATGGGCAATTTTCACAATGGAGAGAGGTGAAAAGCGGTGTGCCCCATGGATCTGTCCTGGGACCGGTGCTTTTCAACCTCTTCATAAATGACCTGGAGACAGGGTTGAGCAGTGAAGTGGCTAAGTTTGCAGACGACACCAAACTTTTCCGAGTGGTGAAGACCAGAAGTGATTGTGAGGAGCTCCAGAAGGATCTCTCCAGACTGGCAGAATGGGCAGCAAAATGGCAGATGCGCTTCAATGTCAGTAAGTGTAAAGTCATGCACATTGGGGCAAAAAATCAAAACTTTAGATATAGGCTGATGGGTTCTGAGCTGTCTGTGACAGATCAGGAGAGAGATCTTGGGGTGGTGGTGGACAGGTCGATGAAAGTGTCGACCCAATGTGCGGCGGCAGTGAAGAAGGCCAATTCTATGCTTGGGATCATTAGGAAGGGTATTGAGAACAAAACGGCTAGTATTATAATGCCGTTGTACAAATCTATGGTAAGGCTACACCTGGCGTATTGTGTCCAGTTCTGGTTGCCGCATCTCAAAAAAGACATAGTGGAAATGGAAAAGTTGCAAAAGAGAGCGACTAAGATGATTACGGGGCTGGGGCACCTTCCTTATGAGGAAAGGCTACGGCGTTTGGGCCTCTTCAGCCTAGAAAAGAGACGCTTGAGGGGGGACATGATTGAGACATACAAAATTATGCAGGGAATGGACAGAGTGGATAGGGAGATGCTCTTTACACTCTCACATAATACCAGAACCAGGGGACATCCACTAAAATTGAGTGTTGGGCGGGTTAGGACAGACAAAAGAAAATATTTCTTTACTCAGCGTGTGGTCGGTCTGTGGAACTCCTTGCCACATGATGTAGTGCTGGTGTCTAGCCTAGATGCCTTTAAAAGGGGATTGGACAAGTTTCTGGAGGAAAAATCCATTATGGGGTACAAGCCATGATGTGTATGCGCAACCTCCTGATTTTAGAAATGGGTTATGTCAGAATGCCAGATGCAAGGGAGGGCACCAGGATGAGGTCTCTTGTTATCTGGTGTGCTCCCTGGGGCATTTGGTGGGCCGCTGTGAGATACAGGAAGCTGGACTAGATGGGCCTGTGGCCTGATCCAGTGGGGCTGTTCTTATGTTCTTATGTTCTTAAGTTGAAGGCAGCTCTCTGCCACATGTATGGGCAATGAAACAGATGCATGAGAAGACATTTAAATGAAGCATGTCAGATGACTTTACTCTCAGTGATCTCATTGTAGTGTTATTGGATTATCTTGAGTGACTGGCAGAAAAACACTGGTTTGGAATTTATTCTGCGTCTAAACTTCTGCTAAAATAAGCACTTGTGCGTTACTGGAGAAAGAGATCACCACCAAGCATGTAACACTGGTGTGCAAAGCTAGGGGTATATAGCAGCAATAACTGTTAGCCACTTTAGGCATCTCCATTTAAGGAGCGGGAAAGCAGTAACAAATGTTTAATATAAAATAAACGGATATATAAAAATAACTGTGTTCCCATATCTGTGACTGTAGACAACAGCAGGTTAGATATAAAGTTTCTCTTTATTTATATAGATTTATGTAGTCCTGGTCCTATCAGTTTGATTTTGGAATGTTCAATATAAAGATGACACAGGGCCCAATCCTATCCAACTTTCCAGCTCTGGTATAGTCATAGTGCAGTCTGGTGGTAAGGGAACACATGTTCCCATACCTTAAAAAGGCCCCAGTGACTGCCCCTCCACCACAGGATGCAGGTCAAACCCCACTGGCACAACTGCACCAGCACTGGAAAATAGGATAGGATTGGGCCCATCTACATCTACGCTGTAATTTTATATACTGTACATCTGAAATATTTATTTTACATGTGTGCAAATGAAGAATTGCGAAGAATAATGAAATAAAAATAGCAAAGAAATAGTATGTGGTTTTGCCACATATGTCAGCTCTTGCAGTGTCCAGTGTGAAAAACATCCGTGGAGTAAATTTCATTTTCCTTAGTTGGTTCTTGGAGTCAAGAATCATGACTCCATCATGACTTGAATCATGGCTGTCTACACTTATCCATCCCCATCCCCCTGCTCTGTCCCTCACTCCAGAGACAAAAGAGTGCGGCTAGCCATGATTCAAGGCAGCCTTGAATGGTTTTCTAAACCCAAACAGGTATCCTCACTCCACCAAGGCCTTATCATCTCACTGACGCCTGTAGATGGTGTTTAGTCTGTACGTTACTTAGTGAGTTGTCCACTCAGTGGCGAAGGACAGGATGAATTGACTCCAGAATGGGTAAACAGTGCTGCTTCTCTCAGCTGCCTCAGAGAACTTTTAATCCTCCTTCCCAGTCTTAGGGCCCAATCCTATCCAACTCTCCACCACTGGTGCAGCCGCAATGCAGCCCCGAGGTAAGGGAGCAAATGTCCCCAAACCTTGAGGGAGCCTCTGTGACTGCCACCCCACCACAGGATGCAGTGCACGACCCATTGGCATAGCTGCACCAGCACTGGAAAATTGGATAGGATTGGGCCTTTAGTCTTCAGCTAGTCTGCAGTCAGTTATACCTGTTAATTCCAACCCCTTTCCTTTCTCTTGCGTGCACCTCAAGCTCTGCTCTTCAAGGTTTTCTGAGGTAAAAATCCTTTCATAACTCCCTTTCATACCTCTTACTTTCCCCTACCCAAACCAAAAAGAAGCCCTTCTCTTTGTGGCACAGGGGAGTGTTTCCCTCTGTTTTCTCCCCCCCCCCAAACAGTTTCACACATTACAATTACTGTGGGAAACACACTGTGCAAACACATAATGTATGGATGGCACACACAAGTGTGCATGCGTCCTTTAGCGCCAGGATTTGTGCATGTAGGATATCCAATTAAGCAGCGATTTTCAACCTTTTTCATCTTGTGGCACACTGATAAGGCACTAAAATTGTCAAGGCACACCATCAGGTTTTTGACAATTGACAAGGCACACCATGCTGCTAGTGGGGGGCTCACATCCCCATTGGCCCTACTAATAAATGATCTTCTCCCAAATTCCTGTGGCACACTAGTGTGCCACAGCACAGTGGTTTGAAATGGCTGCAGTTGAGCCAAGTTTCCCAAGATGCATGCACCATGCACTGTGAACTCTCTGGTGGACACACTGGTGCTATGTGGAGCATGTGCAATGTCCCCACGTGATGTATTTTCTGGGGGAAGCATCAGTGTTATGCTGCTGTTTGTTACAGCAGTTGTAATGTGGAAGATCTCCATCTACATGGAGATGTGGAGATGGTAAAGGGATCAGGAGTCTTGCTAGAATGGAGATAATTTTACAACAAGGGCAAGTGGGCTGCTGCCCAACTCCAGTGGAGTGCTTTGTCAGGAGTCCTTTATAGAAACCAAGGGGAATTTACTGCATTGAAAGGAGATGTGAGCTGATTGGCAGAGAGAGTGTCATGGGCGGGCAACACAGGCTGATAAGAGCCTGGATCACAGGTGCCAAAGGTTAGGGTGTCAGAGACTTGGAGAGCTGACAAGGACATGGAGACTGTTAGGGGAGCTCAGCCTTTCTCTTTTCTCTGCCTCTTCTTGATTGTAGCCCCCAGCACTGCTCAATATGGCAGCTGGTGGCTTTTTGGAAATTCAGATGCGGAAACCACAGCAGTAACCACCACTGTTGTGATGTCTACGTCCCCCCAAGGTATGTGGAAAAGATATGGTTACAAACCTTTCCTTTCTCCCTCTCCATTGCTCCCCTATAGGGAGGGGGTTGGAAGGATGGGGGAATGCAGAAGGCTCCATCTGAGAGGGAGTGCCATCCAGTGTTTGTAATAGTGGAGGGCATGGAGTTGGTTGGGGTACATGTAGGTATAGAATAGGGAAGTGTGCATGGGACTGAAGCCTAGTAATTTGGAACAAAAGATATTGGGAGCTAGAAATTAGGGTAGCCACCTTTGTGTCCTGATCAGACTTCCATTCCTCTGCCAGGTTTCTACATAGCTGTAGGACAGGCAGGCATTCAACAGGTGCTGCTTTCTCCTGCATGGTGATGCAGTGATGTACAAAGCTTTTATCTCTGAAAGCATCTACTGCACCATAGGACAGTACAGAAGGAAGGTTGCACCTATGGATTTTTCTACCTGTTCAGTGTTGAAATGTGCAGGAGTCTGGCCAAGGGAATCCAGGGAGAGACAGTGGTGTATAGTAGATTGTAGTCAAAGTCCTGCACACTGAGACCTACACAGGCCTGAGGTTTAGAACAAATTGCTCTTCAGCCTAACCTACTACACAAGGTTGTTGTGCACCCTCTTCTGAGATCCAAGGAGGAAAGATGAACTAGAACTGTAAGACAGAAGCAAGCAAAAGTGCCATCCCAATCCTGCTGATTCTCTTCTGTGGGCAGATTGAAGCCTTTTCCTTTACAGGCTGGATACTCTGCTATGGTGATAGCCCCTTAACTGTTTTCCCTTTGCTGTCCCAGAACAGGAAGATGATGAGACACAGCCACCTGAGAAGACAATCCAGAGCAGCCCCTCTCCTTGGAGTATGCCAGACTTACCTGCAGAGGAGACCACTGCAACTGAAAAAACGCTAGAGCGGGTGAGCAAAATGCCACATGTTGTCTGAGTATTGGGCAGATTGTACTTGATATTCTCTAATCAAGCAAATAGTGAACTGTAGTTGTTGGGAAAACTTCTTTTACCCAACTTTTCACCTGAGAAGTCTTTGGTGCCTTCAGCAACAATGCAAGAGGCAGAAAACATGCCTCTTGGTGGTACAGCCAGGGTGGTGTAGTGGTTTGGGAGGTGGACTTAGACCTGGATGATCCAGGTTCAAATCCCCCCTCAGCCACAAAGCTTCCTGGGTGACCTTGGGCCAGTCACTTTCTCTCAGCCTCACCTACCTCACAGGGTTGTTGTGAGGACAAGAAAGAGGGGAGGAGCAGCTGTGTAAACCGCCCTGAGCTCTTTGGAGGAAGGGCGGTATAAAAATGTGAAAAATAAATAAATAATAAAATAAAACATAACAGGTAATGCACTGTCCCCATGACTACATCTCTGTTCAGATTAAAGCTTCACCTGTCAAATTTCTGGCTGTCACATGGCTGCTAAATGCAAGTGAGCCTCACCAGGAAGAAGGCAGGACAATGTACCTTTGGAGGGTATCTAAAATTATTGTTTGTAGGGGAGGGAGAGAACAGCTTTAGGAGGAGGAGCTGTAACTCAGTGGTTCAGTACCTGTTTTTGCATGCTAAAGGCTCCAGGCTCTCTCTGGGGAAAAAACTTGTCTGAAACCCTGGAGAGCTGCTATCTGATAGCAGGCTGCTGTCAGCCAGTGCTAAGGGTGCAATCTTAACCAACTTTCCAGCACTGGCATAGCTGTTCCAGTGGGGCATGTGCTGCATCCTGCAGCTGGAGGGGCAGTCACAGAGCCCTCCTCAAGGTAAGGCAATGTTCGTTCCCTTACCTTACCTCGGAGTTGCATTGCCCTTATGTCAGGGCTGGAAAATTGGTTAGGATTGCGGCCTAAGTTAAGTGGACCAATGATATGGCTCAGTGGGGGCAGCCCAAACTCATCTGCCACCTGAAATGACAGCCGATCCATTGTTCTTCTCCCCCCCCCCATTCTGCTGCCCATGCCAGCTAGCCTTGGACCCATGCATGCCCACCTCCTTTACACGAACATCTCAGCATTATCCTTAGCTGCTAATTCTAAAGTGGCTGAGCTGGAGTAAAGCCTCTCTGCTGATGCCTGGTTAGCTTAGAAGCAGTGGAGGAGGAAACAGGGCTCTTTTCCCAAGCACTCCCTACAGTGATCTTCTGCAGCTCCACTGCCACAGTCATGGCTGTAACACTGGAGAAGGAAGTAATCCCCTCATCCTTATCCTCTTCTCAACACAAAAGAAGAGGGTGAGGAAGTGGGCAGGCAGGTGGCGGGCCAGGGGAAGTGGCAGGGCAGGCATTGGGTGCTCTGTCCGTGCCAGTTTACCACCTCATCCCAGCCTCAGGGCAGCCACATCAACCAGCCTTGTTGCTGAACCACCCTGGGACCAAGAATAAAACGGCTTCGGGTGCAATCCTAACCCCTTATGTCAAGTGCTTTCCAGCACTGGCATAGCGGTGCCAATGGGACATGTGCTGCATCCTGCAGTTGAGTGGCACTCACGGAGGCCTCCTCAAAGTAAGGGAAAGTTTGTTCCCTTGCCTCAGAGCTGCATTGCCCTTATGTCAGTGCTGGTGAGTACTGACATAAGGGATTAGGATTGCGCCCTTAATACTTTTTTACAACACCTACAAACATGGGTACATTGGGTGATTATTGAGCAGAGTGACAGCAGCTCGTAGCATTTATTTAGCACAATTTATAGTGTTACACATCATCACAGTAGACCATAATAGTCCTATACAGTCAGGCTCTCAGTGTTGTTATCCCCATATCTGTTGGGAAAAGAAGACAGGGGCTGAGAGGAAGCAACTTACTTAAGACCACCTAGTAAGAATCCGGGACTGAGGTGAGATATAAGCTAGGACCTTTTCAGGTCACAGCCACTGTGCTGCACTGGCTATGGGTGATGGGCCTGAATGTGTCCTATGAGGTGGTCTGTGTTTTGATCCTGGGTGTGAATTCACACAGAACTGAGTGCGTGCAGGAGAAAGGACACAACCAAAGAATAGTGTGCATATTTGTGTATGTTGTCAATCACACATACACAAGATCAGATCCTTTTCATGAAAGGGACAATCCAGAATAATTACCACCTGCTAACTGTGCATATTTTCAACCTTAAAAGAATTGGTCTCGTGCAGTTTTTTAGGTGCTTTATAATTATGATAATGATTACTAGAGTTTACACTCGTATGGGGCAAGTATGGGACAAGGCTTATAAATGTGTAAAAGTGGAGGGGGGGATCCAACCTTCTAAAAGTTTTCCACTCTCTCCTATGCAGCACCAGAGGAGGAGGAAGGGATGAGGAGAGGCATATGCTCCTCAGTCACGTAGGTCATACCCGCTGCCTGCTCCATTGCTAGGATCCTGTGGTTACTTGAAGGAAAAACATTTTTCATGTACTTGGAGCACTTTTATTTCTTATCTCCCATATGTATAAAAGAGCAGCTTCCCCATGGGCTCAGAGTCATTTATGTTCTGCATGACAGCATTCTTGTAAAATACAGCGTACTGTTTTTATTTCAGAAATCCAACGTGTGGGACAAAACTCACCCCTCCAGAAATGCACCTTCTGTGTCCCTTCCCAACTTTTTGTCTGGTCCTGCCACTGCACTCCCTGAGTAAAAAGATGTTGATAGAGAATGCATATAGCATATGAAGTTATCTGAAAGGTCACATCTTTTAGTGCGCTTTGCAGGAAAGTGTAATTGTTTCAGTACATGTAGGCACCTTCCTACTTGAACTAGTATGTTGAGCCTGGGCACCAGAAGGAGAATGTATGAACTTAAGTTAATACCCTGGGACTCTGTAATAATTCACCTGATGAACAATAATCTCCTCCTTCCATTCTGTGTGAAAGTTGGTGAGGAGTGAGGAGTTTCTCCTGGCTGTGAGCTGTTAAAAGACTATGGAGGTGCAGTAATCATTCTAACCATGCTGAGAGATCTTAATACTTCTGGTCAGGTCAAGACTTTGCAGCATCTGAGGCTGTGTGCTAAATGCAGCCTTCCCACCACCACCACCAACCTGGTGATGTACTAGCCTTAGCTCCTTCTGTTCGCTGGATTGGAAAAAGAAGAAAGGGATGGAGCAGAAGAGGAAGCGTGGAGTAGAGAAGAGCAGTGGGTCAGAATGCTCTATCCCACCACTCTTCGCACCACACTTTGGACACAATCTTAACCCACTTTCCAGCACTGACATAGCTGTGCCAATGCGACATGCACTGCATCTTGCAGCGGGCAGGCAGTCAAGGGGGCCTCCTCAAGGTAAGGGCATATTTGTTTCCTTATCTTGGGGGCTGCATTGTGGATAAATCAGTGCTGGAAAGTTGGTTAGGATTGCACCCTTTGTCTCCCAATCCAAGGAGTGGGAAAAGGAAAAGGAGTGGAGGTGAGTGGGTGAGTGGAGTTGAGTGCTAACCTGCTGCTTGAGGAAAAGGATGGGGGAAGGAACAAAAGAGGGAAGAGAGGAGAGTGATGGGCTAGAGCAGGGGTGTCCAAAGTTTTTGGCAGGAGGGCCACATCATCTCTCTGATACTATGTCAGGGGCCAGCAAAAAAAAATGAATTAATTTACATTTCAAATTTGAATAAATTTACATAAATGAATATATTAGAGATGGAACTTATATATGAATGGATGCAGGTCTTGCAATAGCTCAAGGCCTATAAAAAGTCTTGCAACAAAGTAAGGCTGGCTTTTCCTTCACTGCTGTTGCTGCATCACAGACATGAAACAACAAGCAGTGGAGGGAGCCCTCATCCCACAGCTCACGTGAGAGGTCGAACAGTTGCCCTCACACTGAGAGAGCAGTTGCGTCAGGCCAGCATGGGCTCCAGCAAGTCTCTGGAGGGCCAGAGGCTCATTGGAGACTGGGGGCTCCCTGCAGGCCGGACTGGGAGTCCCCGAGGGCCGCGAATGGCCCCTAGGCCAGGGTTTGGGCACCCCTGGGCTAGAGTGTTGTATGTAGGAGGAGCAGCAGCAGCGGCAGTAGTGGAGGCAAGTTGGTCAACTGAGGTGGGCACTCCCAGCCTGCTGCTTGAGGTGACCAGCTCAGTCAGTCTCATAGGTAGACCAGCACCAGTGTGTAATTTAGGGGTTATGAATGCCAGTGCAAAAGTGTTTTTGTAGCTGTGTGTGCATTCATATCTTCTGCAAGGTATACTACTCTCCTTGCTCTCTTCTGGCTGTCACCCTGCAGGTACCTCATAGCTTCTCCCCCCACCCCATCAATACACGCTGGGCTTCTTTGGTGACATGACCCAGGCTGCATGACCCAGGCAGCTCCTAATCTTGGAGTGTGGTCTTTAGGTGGGAGACACAGATAGGCCAAAGTCCCAAGGCCAGCTCCCCCGGTCTGTGACAGTCGTGCTCTCACTCACTCTCTGCACCACACCAAACTACCCTTTTCCTGCTATCTTATCAGAGCCCTGACAGACACAACAAATCCTTGGGTGCTGTGACAGGATGACCTGAGCTGGCATGCCCAGCCTTCATTCCTCTCCTCCCTCCTTGCATGGCGCATGGATCAGAAATTCATTCTATGGACAGGGCTTAATTTTGTCAAAAGGCAATTGGCAGAAAGGGAGCACCCCATGCAAATGTACTGAACAAGGAGAAAGGCAATCTGGATAGAATGACTAATCCACCCACGCAAGAGAAGCAATAGGAGTATTTATTAACTCAGCACATCCAAAAATCAACAAATCCACATGGAGGGCCATGAAGGACAGACACAGATATCTAATGGCATCAGCTCATGGTCATTATGTACTTTATTATTACTGTATTACTTTATTTATTTAGCACTTTTCAACAAAATGTTATCAAGGCAGTTTACATAGCAAAAGCAATGAGAAAATAGATTTTCTACCCCAAAGGTGTTCAGAGCCTCAAAAAAATAAATTTCAAAAAAGACACAAGGGAGACCCTAACAAAAGCCATTGGAAAAGACACTGTGCTGGCGTGAATAGAGACACATGCTCTCCCCCTGCTAACTGTAAGAAAACTCACACTTTAAATGGTGCTCTTTGCCCAGTTAGCAGGGGTATGTTCATTGGTTTAGGACACAATCCATAGGCGCCCAGGAGGGTAGCAAATGTGCCTTAAGGCACATTTGCACCTCCTCGGGAGTCGGCAAGGCTGGCATGCACAGGTACACTGGCTCAGAGGCTGACACAAGCAGGGAGGAGGGCGGGGAGAAGGTGGAAGGGAGGTGTTCCAGGGTGGGCAGGGTGGGGAGCGGGAGGTAGAGCTGAGACCCAGCAGTTATGCCAGATCCCAACCTCCATTCCCTGGGGACTTTGGAGTGGTTTCAACCTGCTCTGCTCTCCCCTGACTTGTGCCACCTCAGGAGACCCATAGGGGCCAGGGTGCCTTACCTAGAGGTAAGGGGGAAAGTTTTCCCTTACCTCTGGCTGAGCCACTTTGGGCCACTATCCCGCGCTGCATACAGCACCAGCCTCTTGGCTTGCCTGTCCCAGCGCAGGATATGATTGTGTCCTTAATGACCCAATTCAATTCCATTCATTCATAAGGTAGTTTTATATATGCTTATGTGACTGAGGTGGTCCGAAGGCTGAATCTGTGACGGCCCATTCACACATGCAAGGGATAAGCATGAATGTGTGAAGCAGGCCTGTGACTTACAAATATGAACCTTCAAACACATTGTCAGAGGTAGACACTATTCAAAAATTCTCCAAAAGGATTCTAATGATAGGCTTTGAATGACAGGTCTTGTATAAAAGTCTGGATTCAAGAGCTAACTGAGAGCTGGTGAAAATTCTCTCTCTCTCTCTCTCTCTCTCTCTCTCTCTCTCTCTCTTGTGCACACACACACACATGTACACAAGAGCTGCCCTGTATTATTAGACTATGGAACCATCTTGTTCAGTCTTGTTGAAACTGTTTGGCAGTGGCTCTCCATTGCTCCAGGCAGGAAATGTTCTCTCTCCTAGGTACTTGAGGTTGATAATTATTATTAAGGATATTTATATACAGCTTTTTTAAAAAGTAGGTCAGTTATGGATCACAAGGTCTCTCACAAAACTCATCTGCCATTAGCTTATATGTTGATTTTAGGTAAAATAGATCCAGCTCCCCAACTGCAAAGTGGGGATGGTTGGCAACCTTCAGTCTCGAAAGACTATGGTATAAGCCTATAGCACCCGGTATTTCCAGGCGGTCTCCCATCCAAGTACTAACCAGGCCTGACCCTGCTTAGCTTCCGAGATCAGATGAGATCGGGCATGTGCAGGGTAACAGTTTTTGCATTTTTCTTATCTTACAAGACTGCTATAAGGATCAGGATGGTGCCAGGAGTCAGTCAGGTTGAGGACCCATGTCTTTAGGGCCCACCTATCAGGGTAATTCCTGAACCCCCAGTGGCAGTGATAACATTTCAAAAGATGAGAATTAAAACCCCTCACACATGGAAAGAAACTAGATGAGTAGAATGCACAAAGTCCTCTCAAAAAGAACCTAGTTCCCCAGTTGCAATAGCACAAAAAGAGCAGAATCCTTCTCAAATGAAATGTGGTGAAGACAGGCATAACCACTTCACCCACTGCTGCCCAACCCACAAGTGTACATATTTGGTCCCTGTTGCATATATGCAATGTTGTGCAGAAATGGCTTATTAAGTTTGGTTGAAACAGACTGAACACATGCTTTTGGTATTCTGAGACCTTTGTTGTCTGAACAACTAACGTGTCAGAATCAGCGTACATATGTTAGAAAGTAAGGTCCACTGTCTTCAATGGGAATTACTCTCAGGTATGTATTGTAGAGAATTTCAGCCTTCACCCCTTATGTCCACCCTCTGTTCCCTGAAACCGCTGTATCACTAACCAAATACATGTCACAAACATTGACTGGTAGGAAGAATGGGAGAAACCCCCATCATATAATGAATGAAAATACACTCTGTTCTCACTTTAAAGACAGCTGACAGAGGCACTGTTTGTTCTTTTGGTTAAAGCTTTATCAGAAAACCACAGTTGTACTATACAGTACTAGGATATCAAGCATTTGAAATGAAGCTTGCCAACTGAGCATGCAAAATGGCAGCCTGCACATAACACGAGGCTGTAGCGTTCATGCATTTTCATTTATAGGCGTGTGCCCTGTAGTCAAAGTGTGTCTGCGTGTGCATACCTGTACATACAAGTACACACACATACGCTCTAGCATCTTGACACCACAGTGTTTTGTTAAGAGTGCCCCACACCACCTCCCTAAATGACAAGACAGTGAAAAGTAGGAGCTATTGAAGCAACTGGGATTCTCTTGGGCTGCCTGGATACTGATGAACTAGCAGATTCTGTTAGACTTGGAATAGCTATTAGTTGTGTAGTGATTCAGGACTCGTGTTATTATATTTGTAGTTTGTCTTTTTTATTAGAGCACTTCAAATTGTTGATATGCTATTTTTAAATACTTGTTGCAGTGCTCTTTGTGTAGAAACCCTTTGCTGGCAAATGCCTGCCTTGCTGTTCCTGGAGCAAGCCATGTTACTAAGTTTATTTTATCCATCATTTAACTTAGACCGTCCCATTCCTTGTTGAGAGCCTAGATTGAGCCCATGTGCAGACCCACAACTTTTTTCAGTGTCAAGGCTTTAGAAGATGTGAAGTACGTGTGAATAATGATTTTAATTGGAATACTTTGTGATTTAATAAAAACATTTTTATAATTGAATAGGGTATCGAATTAATAATAATAAAATCTAGATTGGCCTTGAGCATGTGCAGAGTTATTTATCACCATTGAGAAACCACAGCCAATCCCTATACAGGCAGGATTAGATATAGGAACTTCTGAATCCAAAGGGTATACTTCCAGGTAGGCTTGAGCCTTAGCATTTTAATGTTTCTTTTCTTTTCAGAGATGTAGTGAAATTTCCCACCTGTAATGATAGGAAAAATAAACACTAATATTATTATTCTGACCTAGCAAAATATGCAACTTTCCTGCATCCCAGCACCAAGATTAATATGCAAAAAAGCACTCAGCAGTCCCCTTCCTGTGTATAGTATAATATGGATCTCCAACTGGCATCCATATTCTGCCCGGTCAGAGTGTAGATAGACACAAATTCTCTTGCCCCCTGTCTTTGCAGGCCACCTCAGCAGCTGACAAGGAGGAAGTGTCTCCTGACATTGGCTTTCCCTTCTTCACGGACTTTGAAGGTAGCACTGAGGAAGGAGATACGGAGTTTCTGGAGATACAGGTAACAACAGTGGGGAAGAGGGTGGCAGGATGACTGGTGAGCCCCCTAATGTTCTGCAACAAGTGGATTGCGGACTTGCTTTTGTCCCTCAGTGCTGGAAGTCTGGCTCACACAGTTGCTACTATCTGCTTAATCTCCATCTCTAAGGCTGCCATCCTATGCGCATTCACCTGGAAGTAAATTCAATGGACCTTTCTTCTGAACAAACATGGCTAAGTAATTCTGTACAGGTCCAACCTTGTTTTACACAGATTTTTTATACATGGATTTGACTCAACACAAATGGCCGCTGCAAATGAGAAGGAATGTGCTGATCCCTGGAGAAGGGGAAAAATGCAGCCCTTTAAAATCACAGTTTTAAAAAACTGCTTTTTACTGTTGTAGAAAGACAGTCATGCAGGTGATTACAGGTATAACCTAATTATCCACTGATTTTTCTATCTCATTTATCTGATGAGAAGGGTCCTTTAAATAAAAGGAAAACAGTCATTTAACAATAGCCTCCTTAATGTGAGAGAGGGCAGCCTGCTGACAATCCATCAATCATTCTCCCTCCAGGCACAAGGCAAACCCCTCCCTTCCCCCTAAGCAAGTGAAAGAAGGCTAAATGGCAGCGATTATCACCTCCATTCTTTCCCCCTCACTGTGGCTCCTGGAGAAGGGAGGGATTGCTTCCTCCTAGTGAAGCCTAAGCACCTGGAGAGAGACTGAATGCCTCAGTGTGCATTTCAAAAGGTCAGCAAGGCTGTTTTTAAATCACCAAAGGGAGCTTGTTTTTTAAACAGGGGAGCAAAGGGAGCAAGGGAGTAACCAGTCCTGGCATCAGGGCATCAAGTGGTATATAAATACTGTTAATAATAATAATAATAATAATTAATATGGACCCTTTTAAACAAGGGAGCAAGGGAGCAAAGGGACCTTGTTTTTTAAATTGATTTGCTTTAGTGCAATTTTTGCCATCCACATGAGTTCTTGGAATGGAACCCTCACAAATAATGAGATTCAACCTGTACATGCTTACCTGAGATTAAGTTGCATTGAACTCAGTGGGACTTACTTCATAGTAGGCACACATACGCATGTGCTGCAAAGTCATGATTCTATCCAAAAGTCTTCTCTCAACTAAATATGATGCATGAGAGATTCATTTGGCTGAACAGACTGCTTCCACACCAGCCATTTTCTTTGGAATTAACCCCACTGTTATACAACAGGTGAGATTACAATCGGTGTTGCTGCCAACCCATTACAATCTCAATGTTTTCTCAGTCGAAAAGCAGGGTAAGAGGCTGGATTGCTGCCTTCTGCATGAGATTTGGGGAGGCGTATAGCCACAGGTCAGGGACATCATCTGTAGATTCTCTCAAAGAATCTGGGAAATGTCTGTTAAAGTATTGACTGCTTTGTTAGGGATCTATTGGTTTCTTTAAGATACTACAGTACCCTGGAAAGAAAGAATGCATGACTGTTTAAATCTGTAATATGGATATCCCCAAAAGAGAATCACAAGAACCAACAGTCACAAAGAAGATGACAGGACTAGATAATGGTTTACAGTGGCTTGTACTTTGCATCCAATTAGAAAGTACTTTTCTTCATTCTTCCCAGAGACTGAACTAACTATTCCTCTTTTCTTCACCTTTCAGACAAAAGGGGAGGCTGCAGTCTCATTGTTGCCTTCAGTAACAACAGAGAGACACCACCAAAGGGCTAATGTGAGTCAATGAAGGGTTCTGGTCTTCCTAATTTGAGAATCCATGCAGCACTGCTAGAAAAGAGCATCTTGCCTTGGCAATTTTGTATAATCCAGTAGTTGTTCTCACAGTGAGGAGTTCCTTGTCAAATTTATCCTGGTGTAGAAATACTGTGCAGTATTTTGCTGGACTATTCAAAGAAGCATTTCAGGACAGCAACTGTTACCCTGCACATGCCCAATCTCGTCTGATCTTGGAAGCTAAGCAGGGTCAGGCCTGGTTAGTACTTGGATGGGAGACCGCCTGGGAATACTGGGTGCTGTAGGCTTATACCATAGTCTTTCGAGACTGAAGGTTGCCAACCATTTCAGGACCTCCACAGAGATCTAGGAAAATGTACAGAAAAGTACTGTCCCTGGCTGTTGAACAGTCCCTCCACCCAGATCATGCTTTCTGAGTCATTGAAAGACACAGTTGCTTCCTTTTCTCTCATTTCTCTTAAACCAGGGGTCTCCAAACCCCGGCCTGGGGGTCAGATGTGGCCCACGGCAAGCATCTGTCTGGCCTGCAGCCATCCTCTTGTCCCCTGAAAGCCTCTGGCCCACTTGGCCAAACGTGACAGGAACTATGCTCTGGTTGTGTCTGTAGCGTGTTCTAAGGGCCAGAGAGATTGAATGAATGAACCCATTCATTCATTTATTTACTCATCTGAGTTCCATCTCTAATTTATTTATATAAATTTTATATTTAAATTTTTTTTCCAGCCCTCAACACCGTGCCAGATATTTGATGCGGCCCTCTGGGCAAAAAGTTTGGAGAACCCTGTCTTAAACAAACAGCTAAAGAAGTTTTATGCAGAAATGGTGCTGGTCTGATGATCAGCTGGGTCCATATGATTCCCTGATGCCAGGACTGGTTGCATGTCTTTTTTAGGATTCTGAGAGGTTATTGTATCAGTGGTCTTAACCAAGAGGAGCTACACTTGACCCAGCTGAAACTCCATAGCCTCTAATCCCCTACCCAATCCCTAGTGCTGAAAGCACTTTTCTAATCAAAACTTGCCTCAAGTCAGCCCCAGAGTGTACACATCATATGTTTTGTTGTATTTTAATTCACTGCAGCCAGAATTCCTGTCTCCACCCTGTAAAACTGCAGTTAAAACCAGCACACTTTAAATGTGGCATTTAGTATTATTTTTTGACATCCGAAGCGGAGTGAAGCAGGGCTGTGTTCTTGCACCAACCTTGTTTGGGATTTTCTTCGCTGTCCTGCTGAAGCAGGCCTTTGGAACTGCAACAGAAGGCATCTATCTCCGGACCAGATCAAACGGAAAGCTCTTCAACCTCTCCAGACTGAGAGCAAAATCCAAAGTCCAGCTGAAATGTCTGCGTGACTTCCTCTTTGCCGACGATGCAGCTGTCACTACCCACTCTGCCAAAGATCTCCAGCAGCTCATGGATCGTTTTAGCAAGGCCTGCCAAGATTTTGGACTGACAATCAGCCTGAAGAAAACACAGGTCATGGTTCAGGATGTGGACTCACCTCCCTGCATTACAATCTCTGAGCATGAACTGGAGGTTGTCCATGACTTTGTGTACCTTGGCTCAACGATCTCCGACACTCATTCTCTCGATACCGAGCTAAACAAGCGCATCGGTAAAGCAGCTACCACGTTTTCCAGACTCACAAAGAGAGTCTGGTCCAACAAGAAGCTGACGGAACATACCAAGATCCAGGTCTACAGAGCTTGCGTCCTGAGTACACTTCTGTACTGCAGCGAGTCATGGACTCTTCGCTCACAACAGGAGAGGAAACTGAGCGCTTTCCACATGCGCTGCCTCCGACGCATCCTCGGCATCACCTGGCAGGACAAAGTTCCAAACAACACAGTCCTGGAACGTGCTGGAATCCCTAGCATGTATTCACTGCTGAAACAGAGACGCCTGCGTTGGCTTGGTCATGTTGTGAGAATGGATGATGGCCGGATCCCAAAGGATCTCCTCTATGGAGAACTCGTGCAAGGAAAGCGCCCTACAGGTAGACCACAGCTGCGATACAAGGACATCTACAAGAGGGATCTGAAGGCCTTAGGGATGGACCTCAACAAGTGGGAAACCCTGGCCTCTGAGCGGCCCGCTTGGAGGCAGGCTGTGCAGCATGGCCTTTCCCAGTTTGAAGAGACACTTTGCCAACAGTCTGAGGCTAAGAGGCAAAGAAGGAAGGCCCATAGCCAGGGAGACAGACATGGGACAGACTGCACTTGCTCCCGGTGTGGAAGGGATTGTCACTCCCGGATTGGCCTTTTCAGCCACACTAGACGCTGTGCCAGAACCACCTTTCAGAGCGCGATACCATAGTCTTTCGAGACTGAAGGTTGCCAATACAAAGTATTATTTTTTATATTATTATTTTAAACCTGTTTTACCCCACCTTTCTTGCCTGTGGCAACCCAAGGCAATTCAGGAGCCCTCAATTACTGGTCAGCTCTTTGCTGTTTTCTAGCAGCAAGGTTATTCAGTTATTTCTGTGGCATGTGGTCAAGATGCTGCAGGCTCCCCAATACAGAAACCTGATGGGGCAAAGAAATTGGTGTTTGATACTTGTTTGTCGTAGGGTGTGTCGGTGTACCTGATCTATGTTTTTTGAGTGTATGTTTTGTTTTTTGGCAGGTGATAACGGAGGAGGAGACCTCATCCACTTTCTCCCCCAAGACTACTACTATCCCTATTCTCCAGGTAAAGAAAAATTGTTGGGGAAGACTTCATCCAGCTACTGGAGAACACGTTGCTCCATGCAGGGCCTCTGAGAGGAATTTTCTCAGGGGGTACAAAATTTCTTTTGAACCCCTTTGCAAAGGGGAAGGGGTGAAACAGAGCTGGGGAGGGTGGTGACGGGTGAGCAAAATGGGTGCAGGGAAAGGCGAAACAGGGTGGGAGGAGGATGGAAACAGCTGGAAAAGTCTTTGGAGCCCAGATCTTCCCATCCGTGTGGCATTGGCAGCTAAATACAGTCATACGGAAAACCAAATACACTCCTAAGTCTCTCTAAAATATTTTAAATATAGAAAATCATGCAGAAAATTAGCATCATCATATTTAGATCCACACTAGAATGGAAAGTGTTCTGTGTATACCAAAACATGCTTCTACAGCAGCTGTAGTCCTGCAGCTGTGTCCCTGAGCTCCTATACACTCCTTCATGGCAAGCAAATCCACAAGCCAAAGAGCTACAGTAGCAGGCCAGTTTCTGGGAGGAAACTGGTCTGCTACAGTTTGACACTGTGTGCTACACATTTGACACTGTGCTAAGGAGTGTCGTGTATGCATTCCTTGGCCCAGTGTATATAATTTGCCAGTAGCTGCAATCACACGCTCCTGGTAGTGTCCCCAACATCCCGTGTGGGCAACTAAGTCTGAGTAGATAGGAAAATGTAAAGTTCCAGGAAATTTCTGGGGCCCCTCCTTTGGCTCTTGGGCCCCCTATTTGACCCTGGGCCTGGGTACAAACTACTCCCTTAATTCCCCTCTCCTAGGCTTGGCTCCATGGTATCCCCATGTCTCACCACATATTGTCCTTCCCACTCTTCCTGTCTGCTGCTGTCAATTCATGTTCATCTCTCCCATTCGTCTTTGCTAACGGGTAGCCCAATCCTGAGCTGCCCAGCACACAGGGCTGCAGTGGTGCCAAAA
Organism: Tiliqua scincoides; assembly: GCF_035046505.1. NCBI lineage: Eukaryota > Metazoa > Chordata > Lepidosauria > Squamata > Scincidae > Tiliqua > Tiliqua scincoides. The sequence goes on along the minus strand of NC_089825.1, from coordinate 83,714,421 downwards.
ATGGCTGTCGCTCTATCCAGCACACCCCAGGCAGCCACTGCCACCTCCTCAGGAGAAGGGGAATTTTTGTCCCCTTCCCCTGGGTAAAGCAAGTAGCCCTGCAGTGGGGCTACTCAATTCTATGATGACCCAAGGGTTGGCGTAGAATTCAGAGCAAAGCTGTCAGGTGGACAGCTTTGCTCCAACAGTCCCACTTCCCTCCCACCCAATTCCTTCCTCCAAGCATGCCTCCTCCCCAACCTCCCTCTGTCTCCCCCCATCCTGGAACACTTCCTCCCCTCCTCCACCTTGCCCCCACCTACCTCTCCGCTGCCTGGCAGTCCGTGCGACCGCAAAGCAGCGGAGCTTCGGTACTCTGCCAGTGCTAGTTCAATGCCAGCCAGCACTGGTATAGCACCAGTGGTCCATTGGTGCTAGGGCCTGTAAACACGCCTTACGGCACATTTGAGACACTGCATGCCGGTGGTGAGCCAGCATGCACTGGTTAGGATTGGGCCCTAAATCTTTCTTCTGGAGGAAGAAGGGGAGACTTGATCTCATGAGGTACCTTAGAAAGAACTATGTCCAGTCATCATCTTGTATTGTAGGAGACCTCCCAAGAGACCTTAAAACTCCTGACACCTTCAGTTAAGCAATCCACAACTGGAAAGAATTCAGCTGCAGAACAGGTATGCTAGAGTTCAGCTGTTACATGGAGAGGTGAGTTTTTAAGTGTGTAAAGAAGTGATGCTTATTGCCCAGGGACATTGTTCTGGTTGTTGCTTTTTTTTTAGTGTTATTGGTATGATATTTGTTGGTAATTATTTGGCTGAATAAGTTGGACATGTGTTAAAAAATCAGAACCTTGTGAGTATTTTTATTGGGCTAGGAGTGAGAATGCACATGTCATCTCTGACTGCTGGATGATTTCCACATATGAATATCTGTCTCTTTTTTTGTCTTCCTTAGATTAATGATTTTTCACAGTGTGTCTGTCCAGCAGCACCAGGCCATCCTGGTCCAAAGGTGTGCATTCAATTATTTTCCACCCTGTTGGATTGCTATGGTTAGGGTGAATCAAGGCCAGTTTGCAGTTGAGCCAACCTTGAATATACAACAGATGGCTTCAGACTCAGGAACTGCCTTAGGAAACCAACCCAAGGCAACAAAAATAAAGTTTGTGTTCCCCCAGTGCAGATAAGGCCACATCTACACATTTTTTGCTCTCCCCAAACAGCTCTGTGTCTTTAACAGTTTCATAATGGTCAGCAATTCAACAGGTTCAGTTTTCCCCATCCTTTTGTTCTTCCGGCTAAGAGGCACTGACCCTCTTGAGCTACTCACAACCATGGAGAAAGGTCTGCAGGGGAGGAGTCAGCAACCCTGAGCACCAGAAGACAGCCAAACTAAACAATGTGTCCTGTTGAGGGTTTGGTGCCATACTGTGTTTCTAATTGAGAGTTCAATGGGACCTAGTTTCAAAGACTGACTGCGGAAGGAATTTATGTGGATCACATTTCCCCCTGTGCATGAAATTCCCAAACAAGCCTGGGCCATTCATAAAAAGTGCACCCCAAAGGGCAATGAGTTGTAGTCAGCTGCGCCCTACTCAAGCATCCAGGCTTGTGTGCAGAATTCTGTTCCATGAAGTTTCCAGGGAAAGGCACTGTAGTGAATGATTCTCTGCTCAGGCTCTGTTGCTTGAATCCATGCTACACTCCTCATTACCAATGTTTTTCTGTGACAGGGAGACAAAGGTGACCAGGGCCCTCCAGGACAGAGAGGGCTGCCAGGGGAGAGAGGGCAAGTGGGCAACCCTGGCCATCCTGGTTCTTCAGGGCCTCCAGGACCACCAGGCCTGTCCCTTCCAGTAACATCAAAATGTGCTGGTTCCGGAGATGGAAATGGCAAAACTGAAAAGGTGAGGTGTGGCATGGTTGCAAGGAATGTATCATTATCTGCAATACAGGGCTAATTCTTTTCCAGGAGTTAAATGTATCCTTCAGTGTGAGGTCAGAACTGCTCGTGCTTTCCTCATATACACACACAAACACATACACACAAAATTTCAAATACTGATTCAAGAAAACGAAACCAAAAACATAGAGGCTTGTATGCATATTTCTGTGGTTTTGGACAAGTTTAGACATCACCTTACCACAGGCCTGCACAACTTGTGACCCACAAGAGAAAGACAGCAAACCAACCATGCATTGTGGTCTGGCAGGCTCTTAGGTGGGCTGGAGAAATAAACATACCAGGTTTTGAATTCCAAAAATGAGTGGTTGATTAACAATGCAATCCTATGCATGTCTGCTCAGAAGCAAGTCTTATTGTGTTCAGTGGGGGTTGCTCCCAGGAAGGTCTGTATGGAATTGCAGTCAAAGAAAGCACATAATTTAGCATGGTTTGGCTGACACCCCCCACATATCATTACAGAAAAAAAGACACACTGGGATGGGGTGAGATCTGTGCACTTTTTTCTCATTCAATGGGTGCCCTACTAGCTCTTGGATCCCTTGTTGAGAAACTGTATTTTGTGACTGGTCTAACATAAGCAAGTGTTTGCATATATTTACTTATTTTGAAGTATATTCATATATAAAGCTGGGGTGAAGGTCTTATTCAACACTAAAAGAAAAATATGAGGGAGGAATATGAACATTCATCCCATCCTGTCCTTTGTCTCACGTGAGTCTGCTACTCTGAGTGCTTCTCTGCATTATCTCCTCGATTCCTGTACTGGAGCTGGGAAAGGAGAAAAATGTTTGTGGTAAGTGCCCTAGACTGAGGAGAGATAAGCAATGAAGGTGTTAATGATCAGTCATCAGTGAGGGGCAGATTCCCTGCACTTCCCCTTTGCACCCCTTTAAACTGTGTTAAAGTGATACTTGCACCCTTTCTGTACAGAAACAACTTTGCTACTAACAATAATACAGGAGAAGAGGCAGTGAAAATGTTTCAAAAGATAAAAGCACTTTACTTGCTATTTAAAAGCACACACACCTTAGTAGTACAGGTCCTAGATTTTGGAGCAGGGAAATCTAGCGCTATTCACGTTGTGTGAGTGAGAGTTCATAGCATGATGAACTCAATGCAGCTTGGCAGAGCTCATGAAGAGAGCTGCTTGCACATTGGAAGATGGGGGGGGGGAGAACTAGGTAGAGACATACCTCAACAGGTAATGAATAAAGATCTGAGACAGGTAGCCTCTCTGAGATATCTACCCACTGGACCATACACCATACCCGGTGTCCTGCAGATGATGTTATGACTACATTGCAACAATTGTATGGAAGAGTTTTCAGGGAAGTGAGTCCATATCTGTAATCTGGTTCAACCTAAACCTAAGTTTACTGTCTCAGTAAGAACTAGGCCTTAGGCCCAAGCTACACATTACACGTTGGCTTGGGTTAATTTCCCGTTTTTATCAATGTCTCTAGGGGAGGTACAAAATGGGGTGGCACCACTGTAGGGCAATGGGGTGGATGGCTTTTGTGCTTAGTCTCTGCTGTGGTTCCTATTCCAATCAGGCACCTTCCTGCATGCTATTTAGTTTATTTTAAGCTTCATTTGAATTTCAGGTGAAGCTTTTTAAAACTGAAAATAGTGTTTGGGAGAGCATGTGATCAGGATAGGAACTGTGGGATGGGCTAAGTGCGCAAATGCTCATGCACACCCCCTGGTGCTAAAAAGAAAACAGAAAATAGTCCAAACTTGCACATTCTTCAAAATGTGCAATTTGTCTGAGTTCTGGTTTTCTGTGGAGTTGTTTTGTTTGACAAATGAGGGCCCAATCCTATCCAACTTTCCAGCACTGATGCACCTGCAATGCAGCCTCAAGGTAAGGGAACAAATGTTCCCATACTTTGAGGAAGACTCTGTGACTGCTCCATCATCACAGGGTGCCGCGCACTGAAAAATTGGATAGGATTGGGCCCTAAGTTATCGGCCTCCCATAGGCACTGGAACCAACTTTTCCTCAGTCACTTAGGCAATCCTAATCTCACTTAGGCAATCCTAATCTCACTTTCCTGGGAGTAAGTCCTATTGAACACAATAGGACTTACATCTGAGTAGACCTGGTTAGGGTTGTGCCCTTACTCTTGCTAATTTCACAATTATTTTTCTAGGAAGTCACTGTCCTGGAAGGTATCCCTGGACCACAGGGTATGACCGGGCACCCTGGACCTCCTGGACCTCAAGGTTATCCAGGGCGTGAAGGACCCCCAGGACCTCCGGGCATCCCAGGGCATGAAGGTCAGCAAGGTGCTCCAGGCTTACCTGGTGCACCAGGCCAGCCAGGCCCTCCTGGGTCCACAGGGGTACCAGGTGTTCCAGGACCACCAGGGGCAGATGGGCTTCAAGGAATCATAGGCCCTGATGGACATCCAGGTATTCCAGGCCACATGGGGCCACCAGGACCTTCAGGCTTCCCTGGTCAGGAAGGACCTCCAGGAGCACAAGGGCCTCCAGGAAAAGATGGGTCAAAGGTAACCAATGCCATAAAAAACATTAGGAAGAGATTATGGCTTTATACTATAAGAATGGGATGATGGGAAAGATGAAGCACAATAAGGTGAGGGACAGTAAAATGTAAGCCCTCCTTTCACATGGACCTTGTAATGACAGTCATTTTGGTAGCCAGCATATATGAAGGCCCCTTTCCACCATTTTGTTGCACTCGCATAGGACATCTATGTCAGGCTGATACAGATGAAGGGGGGGGCTATGCAAATTGGTGCAGGCTTCAACAGCTCTTTAGTGGGGAAAAAAATAAGTAGAGTGCAGTTGGCAAGAGTATTGGGAAGGGACAAGGAACTGGGGGCATCAGCCACCTAATCTCAACTGTATCCCTGAGGGAATGAGAGGTGTGCCTGGGGATGCTGTTGTGGAGGAAGCAAAAGTACCCCAATACTAGGTGAACCTGATTCCAATTTAAAGGACCCAGAGTTGGGTAGGGTACAATGCGTTTTTGTGTGTAGAAAACACAGATCTTTGGAGTTTCTTGTACTTTTCTACCATTAAAAGTGTTCTGTTCATTCCTTCCATTGTAACGATGAGGGGGGGGTGTTCCTTGTCTTGGGTGTTGATGTGAATAGAGTTAAGTTATGGCACTTAACACTCCTATTCTCACACCATCTAGTGATTCTTTTAATCAAATATTGTATTTAATGCTTTAGTGCAGCAGGTTCCAAAATATGTCCTCAGAAACCCAGGAATCCATCAGGGGGGTCTAGTTGAGGATTTGCACTGTCTCACCCCAGCACTGTCTGTTCTAGTGGCTGTCTGCTGGTATTCATTTGCATCTTTTTAGATTGTGAGCCCTTTTGGGACAGGGAGCCATTTAGTTATTTGATTTTTCTCTGTAAACCGCTTTGTGAACTTTAGTTGAAAAGCGGTATATAAATACTGTTAATTAATTAATTAATTAATTTGGCATGATCGTTTCTATGTTTTATCTTTGCAGGGAGAGAAAGGTGAGGTTGGCTTGCAGGGTCCCACTGGCAATCCAGGACTGTCAGGCGAAAGGGGCCCTCAAGGTCTGCCTGGTCCCCAGGGGCCTCCTGGTACACCTGGTGAGAATCAGGTGAGAAGGAAACACCACCACCCTCGATCATGTCCTCCTTAATATCCACTGCTGATTTGGTAGCTTGTGGGCATGGTATGATCCAGTGCCAGTAAGAGAGTGTGGAGGGGACTGTGAGTTGCATTGCCTTTCATTTATCTTTTTTAAAGGAAGTTCCTAGACCTTATGACTGTGGGTATAAATCTGAAAATGCATTGAGGAGATCTTGATTTCATTTCGAGAGCTAAAAGAAAGTGGAATTTCCAGTAATCAGAAGCTGGGGCTTCAGTTGCTCTACATTGCTTCTTGGGCTTTTAGCCCCAGCACAGCTGCTTTTTCCTCTTCCCAGCCCCTCAGCCAGATTTCCACATCCTTCCTTCCTTTTGCTTCTACAATTTTTGCCAAAAGAATAAAAATCCCTTATTCCCGGGGGGGGGGGGTGTTAAAATGGATCTTGGAACAAACAAATTTTGCATATTGTTGCCCATTCCCCACCGCCTAGCAGTGAGAAGTTCCAGGAACAATACTACTTGGTTTTGGCTTCCTTTGCAGGAGAGAGCATTGGAGACATGAGATTTCTTTGTAATGTTTTCTTTATTTTGCAAAGTACAGGTAGAGCATGGAGCATGTATGCATAGAGGCAAGCAGCATGCATGCTTCTGCCAGGCCAGTCACACCATTCCACCCCATCCCATCAGGTGCCTTCAACCTTCTTGCACGCCTCTCTCTCTCTCTCTCTTCATGCTGTTTGTCTTCATGAACACAAAAACTCCTCCACCCTTTAGCTCAGCGGTGTCCAAAGTTTTTGGCAGGAGGGCCACATCATCTCTCTGACACTGTGTTGGGGGCCGGGGGGGGGGGAAATAATTACTTTACATTTAAAATTTGAATAAATTTACATAAGTTTACATAAATGAATATATTGAAGATGAACTTATATGAATGAATGAAGGTCTTGCAATAGCTCAAGGCCTATAAAAGGCCTTGCACAAAGTAAGGCTGGCCTTTCCTTTGCTGCTGCTACTGCATCACAGACGTGAAACAACAAGCTGTGGAGGGAGCCCTCATCCCACAGCTCATGCGAGAGGTCAAACAGTCGCCCTCACGCTGAGAGCAGCTGCAGCGGGCCAGTGTGGGCTCCAACAAATCTCTGGAGGACCAGAGGCTCATTGGAGACTGGGGGCTCCCTGAGGGCCACATTGAGAGGCCTCGAGGGCTGCAAGTGGCCCCAGGGCTGGGGTTTGGGCACCCCTGCTTTAGCTGGATAGGATGTAATGTTTCATCTACTTAGGTTCTCCCATTCCAAAAAAAAGCAATTGTTAGCTCTTATTAAGAGACACATCAACCAGCTGCCTTAGGCCATTTATGAGTAATCTGCCTACTAAAAAAATGGCCTGGCAGGAATCATAACAATTCAGACATATGCAAAAATATTATTAATTTGCACCATTTAAGTCTTAAATTTTAAGGTGTTTTGTATTTTCTCTCCACCCCCACCCACCACATTATGAAAAAATATACAGCCCAGATGTAATGGTCTGTATAATGAGCTTAGGGATTTGGATTCTTCTTTATGGACTGCATGTCTTTTTCTCCTTATAGTGTAATACTCGCACAAGGCTTCTGGGACCTCCAGGTCTTAAGGTAGGTCTGAATAGCTAGGCACCAAACTGTACTGCAGGGCTGCTGCCTACACCTGGCAAGGTCAGCTACTAGGACCCACCACCATTTGCTACCTCCCTTAAATGGCTGTTCTTCTCTGGCACCAGGAGTAGAAAGTTGGTGCAGAAAGCAGCTCGGAGAAGGTATCTCACATGTGCAATTTGATCACCTGTTTGTTCCTTGCAGGGTGAAAAGGGAGACCCTGGAGAGGTGGTATGTAATTGCACAAACACTACCCATGGCCAATCCCTTTCCTTCATGACGTAGTGGGAGAGAGGGATGGAGCTGTCATTCTAAGGCTCAGAAATGCTGTTTTCTCACACAGAATTGCCAGAGCTTCTACAAAAAAGCAAGAACTGGCCTGCGTTTTTCGACCTTCTCAGAGTCATCTGATTCCTGGGTGCCCTTCACCTACCAAGAGGTATCTCTAGAGAAATTTGTGCCCCTTTAAGGATAGATGATTTAGCACCAAAAGGACTGTGGAGTCCCCATTTCTGGCAAATCTTTTGGATGTGATTTTGGGCAAGTTGCATAGGGCCGAACTGCACATTCTGTGGAGATTCTGTAATCTGAATTTCCCATAGCCATGTTGGGGAGGGGGAGGCAATTTGGCTTGGGTCGGTGGCACAGTAAGTGGAAAGTCTACTCCTACAGTGATTCCCCAGTTTAAATCTCTACACACATTCCCAAGCTGCTGTTAGCTGCACAGGGGAAAATTTATAGGCAAACCTGTGCTTGTAAGTTTTTCCCTCCATGGCTAACAGCAGTTTGGCACAGGGTAACGGTGTGGGGGGCAGAGGGTTAGGCCCAAATCCTAACCAACTTTCCAGCACTGGCATAGCTGTGCCAATGGGACGTGTGCTACATCCTGCAGTTGGGCGGCACTCATGGAGGCTTCCTCAAAGTAAGGGAATGTTTGTTCCCTTACCTCAGAGCTGCATTGCCCTTATGTTGGTGGTAGAAAGTGGGTTGGGATTATGCCCTTAGTCTCCCATGCTGTGGTTCCAGATTAGCCTGATCTTGGAACTCTCCACATACTTTTTCTATGGCAGTATTTCCACATAATATGTAGTTCATCCCTTGATCTACTACAGCAGTGTTTCCCAAACCTTTTTGACTGCGACCCTAAACGCAGGTTTTTTTCTCTCAGTTCAGAGACCCACAGAATTGGTACATGTTAATAATCATAATAATAATAATGTTCCAGAGCGCTCAGTGATGATGTCTTCATCATTGCTAAGCTCTGGAGTGCTGACAGGAAAGCTACACGAGGCTTCAATTTCAGCTGCGCAACTTACAGGGAAAGCTGCTTCCTGTGACCCTCAGAAACATCCACACAACCCTTGTTTAACTTGTAACCCCTGGTTTTGGAATCAATGATCTACAAAAAGATCAGATCACATGGTACAGTTTTGGTCAGTACCATTTTAGACTGTGGGTACAATGGTTTTTGCCTGTTTAAATGTTCCTGCCACATACATTTTTGCATATCGAAAACAAGAAATCAGGGAGAAGGGATAAATCCTACCCCCCTTTGTCCCTCAATCCCTTTGGCTTACCAAAACTATGCAGCCAGAATGATATAGATCTGAGTAGACCCACTAGAGATTATGGAGTGGCTGAGGGGGCAAGTAAAAAATTTCTTACCTCTGCTGGCCAACCTGGTCCCCAGCCAGCCCTTAGCATGCAGCAGACGCTTCTTGGGTGGCACTGCACATTGTGAACCAGCAGAAGATAGGACTGGATACTGTAATAGTATCTGGGTATTGAATACATTTCATTCTCTTGCTCTAATCCAGAATGGCAAAGGAGAGATACCAGTAGAATTATATGGTGCAATTGCCAGTCACGTAAGTGTCTTCTAACTTTGTATCTGCAACATATTATTTTTGCAAAATACGCAAAATTCAAAAAATTGCATATATTCATCCAAAAGAAGATACACCAACAAGAACCTACATTAACTACAATCCTGCATAACTACGTATAATTGCTATAATCGTTCTTTCCCAATTTGTTCAACATCAGGAGCCCCCGCTCCATTTCCTCCTTGCTCTCAGCTGGGAAGACATTCATAACAGAGCCTTTTCTGTCATAGCCCCCAGGATTTTGAACTCCCTTCCCTTGGAGGCCCATTTGGCCCTCTCATTGATGGAATTAATAATAATAATAATAATAATAATAATAGCAGGGAGAACACAAAATACATTTGTGTTCTCTCTGCTCTTAATATTGGTTTCTTCTATTCAATTGGGAATTTGATAGGAATTCGTTTCTATTTATATATTATATAATTTATTATAAGTTGCCAAAAAGGATCTTCGATGGAAGATTCACCTTCCAACTGGATTCACCTGGTCCAAAGTTCATCTCCAAGGACATCCTTAACCGCCATCCTTTACTTCTTATCTGCTGCATGTGTTGTCATTGCAACCTGTGTTCATTGCGGTAAGGTGTAAGGGTCCCGCCCCCCCGTGCAGCAGAAGCCCCCTGTGGGCTGGACTCTGGTTCCCATCCCCCAACTGGGGAGAGACAGGTTTCATTTACTGCAGCTATCTTCCAGCTGCAGTGCTTGCTTCAGCAGATGCCCTGCAATTCAAAATGCCCGATTCTGGCTATTTTGAAAACTAAATTTGTATTTTACATTTTGACCTTCAAAGTGGCTCTCATCCTGGCTCTGCTTCTAGGAAAGCACTTTGCCCTAAAACAGTGATGCAAACTAGTTTCTAGATTGGCTCTATGTTTTATGTGGCTTGCTTGGAGCATTGGAATTCACAGGTCTGTTGGGGAAACCAATCACACAAATTTTACAAGTAGACAAGCAGTTCACTTCTATGTACAGGTGTAGGTGTGGCTTATGAAAAATATCTAGTGTCTGAAAAGTTTAGTTCTGGGATATGAATTATGCAGATAAATGCACACTCTCACACTCTTTCCTCCCCCTTTCTTCTAGGGTCCTCCAGGCCCTCCAGGAAATCCTGGCCAGCCTGGTCTCCCAGGCCCTCCTGGATCACCAGGCATTGTCTATCTTAATGTAAGTGACTCTTCCATTCAGTGTCACCAACACTCAGTTAACTTACACTGTGATTCAATATTAGGAGTGGGATGCAGCTGTATACTGCCTCAGGATTTAACCAGAAGTTGCACGCATAAATGTGTATTAAAACCTCAACAGCTGCTTTTAGTAAGGAAAAGCAGTCTTGGGAGGGAAGCAGTTTTTAATGAACATGGGGTGTGGGGGGGGGGGATTTCCTTAACCCTCTCCCTGCCTGCTTTTCCTTCACTGCATCTTCCTTCCCTCCACCATCTCCCCATGAGATTCCAGAGGCATTTAAATCCTAATTAAGCCTTCAGAGGGATGTATTTGTTCAAACACAGTTTCTAAGCAATCGCTCTATTCCTCCACCCACCTACCCACGTCAGACCCACTCAACTCTGTTCTAGGATTTCATGGGAACATTTGTACTTTTCCTTACAGAATCTGACAGCAGTAGTTTAGCTGATAAATCTGCATGATCCTGTGGGTAACCTTTCTGCCTGCAGGTCTGGATTGTGTGGGCCAATTTTATCTGTGGAGGGAATAAGGGATATACAAGTGGAGCCGATTTAGAGTTAAGCAAATACGCTGCAGCCTGACACTTGGGGCTGGAAGGAAATTAAGGCAGCTGTTAACAGTCCCCTCCCCGCCTTTGCTCAGTACTCAGCCCTCTCAGTTGCGGCTGGAGCAGGAGAGCCTGCACCATTGGGGGGGGGAATTCTGCAAACACTCCCTTGGTTTTTTAAAGCAATCCCCTCTCCTCCCCCTCCTGCCTCCCCCTCTGTACTCAGCCCTCCCTGTTGCCAGCTGTCTCCACTTCTTCCACGGGTGGGATGCTGAGCTTTTAAGAGTCCAGTCCTATGCATTTCTACTCAGAAGTAAGCCCCATTGTAGTCAGTGTAGTCAATGGGGCTTACTCCCAGGAAAGCGTGGATCGGATTGTAGCCTAAATCTCATGCTTTGATTGCTGGGAAGACTTGCTTGCTGGGCTGTTTTGTTTCTGTAGGCTGGAGCAGGAGAGCCTGCACAATCTCAGTGGGGGGGAGAGGGAATTCAGCAAACACTCCCTGGGTTTTTTAAAGCACTCTCCTCTGTTGCTACTGCACCTGCCCCTGTGTGTGTGAGTGAGTGAGTGCTCCACCTTGATGCTCTGGCTCTATCCACCCCCCTCTTTGCTGGCTCAGGGACTCCAAGAGTGTTACTGTTCCTTCCAAAGAGGAACCTCTTCCAAGGCTCCAGGGCTATTCCCTGCCTGTGCCAGGCGGAGCCTTTTTGCAGTGTTTTGGGCTGCCTGGAAAGGGATCCATCCATGGAGAGGCCATCACAGGGCAAAGGAGTGTTCGACTTTCAGTTCCCCCACCCCATTCACATTGAGACAAATTCTCAGATAAAAAATCTGTGGATAAATAGGTTGCACCTGTATAAGTGCATTCTTCTTGATTTGGCGCAAGGGGACCAATGAATGTATTCCACTCTGAGGTCTCAAGGGGCTAGTGCAGGGGTGTCAAACTTGTTTCATACCAAGCACCGAATAGCATTCATGATGCCTACTGAGGGCTGGAAGTGATGTCATTAGGCAGGAACTGATGTCATTAAACAGGTCATAATAAAAAATAAGCACTTTTTTCTTACTTAGGAACTCGGCTGCAAAAAACAGAAGAGAAAATACACAAATCTTGATCATATTTCAAAATATGAGAGAGCCTAATTTTCACATGGGCTGCCCTTTCAGCAGTAACACCACAACACTGCACAGCAGATGAGAGCCTGAGGGCCAGATAAAAAGCTTCTGTGGGCCGCTTCTGGCCCCGGGGCCTTGTGTTTGACACCCTGGGCTAGTGCCTCTCATGTACCCTAGAACATGTTCTAGAATCCTCTGTAACACACGAGGGTCTGTTGGCAGACAAGTGGATTTGGAAAGAGTTCCCTGCAGGTCCAAAGCTTTGAAAACCAGGGCTTAGATACTTCTGTGAAACTTTCAAAACCAAAGCCAGAATGTGGCAATTCTAATTGCTTAGAACATTTGGGTGGGAGCAGGATTATTACTTTTGAGAGTATGGGTTGAGGTTTATTTGGCTTGTGTTGGTCCTTTATTTTGTACAATTTTATACTAAGAGCTCCTGAGATAGGTGGGGGAGACATAAACCCCACTTCCCTTTAACCTGTCTCCTTGCTTCCTCTTCTCTCCCCCTAATTTTTGTGCCTGTCATGTCAAGCACTAATTGCCCTACCTTTTTCCAGAGACTACACCCCATCCAAGCCAGGCCACACTGCAGGCAGCCGGTAAGTTCACAGAACCAAATGGTTATCTTTTCCAATTCTCAGTAGCATCCTGGAAAACCCAGCATCCTTGGCAATAAAAAGTGTCTGACAGGGGAAATGACCAAAAAAATTGTGTTGCAAAGCACAACTGGAGTCAGCTGGTCCAGAGTCAGAAGCCTGACAATGCTTTTCCTCTACAGAGCCACTGTGGGCTGGTGGTTCTGGATTGTTCTCTTCTGCTGAGTTTTAGGATACTCTTGCTCTCTGGAATTTTGATTGGCATTTAGTGACTCTGGCTTTCATAAATAGCTCTGGCTTTTCCTGAGCTACAGAGGATAGCAAATGTTTGCAGGGAGGGCTCCTGTACTTTTAGCTGCACTGACAATTAGAAATTCAGGAGGAGAGGCCTTCATCATCACTTCCAGGGCCGACCCATTCATGAAGGCAATTGAGGGAATTGCCTCAGTCAGCAGATTGGCAGGACGACACCCATCTTAACACTCCTCTCCATTGCTTTTCTTCCCACTCCCTGAATTGGGAAAGAAAGAAGGGTATGGAATGAAAGGAAGTATGGAGAGTGGTGGGCATCTAGCCCTTTTCTTTTTCCAGTCCAGAGAGTGGTAGGAACAGAGGCTGCACATCATCAGGTAAGGGGGTGAAAGTTAGCCTACCTACTCAGGCATCAGGAAGTCTCGGGCTAGCCCTGATCACATCTGCAAGTTGGAAGACCTCACCTTCTTCATTTCTAGTTGGCAATTCAAGGCATCAGAGTCCTGTGAGAAAACAAAGTTGAAAAACCCCAGTGCTGCACTCTCTGACCCTGCCCTTCCATTGTCTTGATCCTACTTTAGGCAACGCTTCATACCTGAAGTGTACACCCTTGACAGACGGCACTTACCAATTGATCCCATCCTGCACTGGGAAAGGATTTCATGCAGACTTCTTTCATAGTAGATCTAGCTTGGGTGATATGGCATTAATTTCTCTGTTCTTGTTTCTTCCAGCCTACCCAGGACCCATCTTGGGATTCAGGTATAAGTCTCCTTCTCTCTGTATTTGGATATATTTCTGCACTGACATTTGGGTGGGGGGGAGGCTAAGTTTTTTTTCATGCACACAGATGCCTTTGTAAAGCACCCCCTCTCCTTTGCCTTCAGAGCCAGTCACAGGCATCCCTGTGCCTAAAAAAACTTAGTATTCCCCCCTCCCAAAACACTAGTGCATTTCTGTTTCAGACAGAGGTGCAGTGATACAATCGGGATGACAAATTGGAATGAAGAAGGCCTACAGGTAGGATTGAGCTAACCAGATGTTTTTCAGTGCAGCTCCCCATACACTGTTACTTCCCCATTGTCATGTTTGGCTACTGGTGAGAGCATGAGGATGGAAAAGACTTGGAATCATTTTCTACCCTTGTCATCTGCTCCATGCATAAGAGCAGTTGGGCTTGAAGATGAGTAGATGAGGAAGAGGTGATGGAGATGCCTTCAGTCCTTCTTCTAGCTACTTGGGGGGGGGGAATCCCAAGGCAGTAGTACTGCCCTCATCAATCTTCCCTAAGAACAAAAGAAAATCCTTTTTAGATCAAGCCAAAGGCCTATCTTATCCAGCATCCTGTTTCCCATAGTGGTCCACCAACTGCTTTTGGGAAGCGTGCAAGCAGCAGAGAAAGGCAGATTTTTCTCCCCCCATTGCTGCAGTGGTATTCAGAGGCATGTTGCCTCTCCTTTACAAGCCTGGCAGCAACAAGGTCAAAGAAGCTGTGCACCTAACAAGCTTATCTGTGACAGATATGACTCCACCTCATCTCTTTAGAAGCTAACAGCTCCTGGAGTGTATGTATAGCAGTGGTAGGCAGCAAACACCCTCACATGTACACATTCACATTTATTTTCTAGCAGACTTTTAATCCTAGCCAATTTATGCCAAGGAGGAACTGGCAAAAACACTTGCAGGGTGCACTGCTTCTGTGTTTCCTGCAGTCTTCCTCCCAGGACTGTTAGGATGTCCTTGGGCGGGAGTAAGTAAGAAAAAAGGGACTGTCCTCTGCCAGACATTCTGTTTGCCAGTAACTGATCTCTAGTATATCAGGCTGCTGTTTAGAGAGTCCTAAGCTAACTCACTTTGTAGGAAATAGGTCAGGCTTCTTGTTCATGAACAGCTGTTGGAATGTTTGCATCCTGCAGGGATGGGGCAATAGATCACTGGGAGGAGAACTTGACATATTTTGTCATATTTCGGCTGTGCAGGTGCTGAGCTACTTGTGGAGGATTCTTCCATTGGAAACCAGTATGGATTAAAGGTGTGTTGTCTTGTGTTTTTCTTTGCAGTATCTCCTTCAATAGTTAGTGTGAGGGAAAGTGCTGAGGACTTGCAGGGTGGTGCATTTCCCTATGAGACTACAGCCAGCTGTCATGAGTTTAGACTTAGGGCATGGAGCTTCCAGGTCAGGAAGGGATGCTGTTTTCAGGCATTTGGCACTTTTCCTTTTTAATAAGTTAAGAAAGACCAATCTTGAAGTAAGGCTGCTTGTGGAAGAAAACCCAGGTCCTGATGTTCTTGCTAGATGCTCTGCTTCGTAAGCAGGGGGCAGCATGGTGATATCCAACCTCTGTTGTTTGATCTGAAAGTCAGAGGTATTGCTTCCTCTCAAAATGTCCACTCTTTGTGGTGATACCAGACTGGAACAGATCCAGATCTTCCTGTGTAGCTAGGCAGCTGGATTGATAGACTTCTCATTCATTCAGTATGAAGCAGTGGCAATCAACCCCAACATCAAATCACTATGTTGCCAGGTTTGTAGCACCCACAGTATCCTCAGCTTATAGTAACTCCCTGTTTATGATGAACAGTCAAGTACCAGATCGGGTTCAGATTGCTGAACCCGAGCAGATTCTGCTATCTTTTTGTATGTCTTGCAGCAGCATGCAAACCTGGTAGCTTCTGCTTGTGGCAAACAAGGCAGAGGGTGCCATTGGAGTGTGGGGAGAAGAAGAAAATCAGATGTTATGAGATTTAGTTGATTTACAGAGTTCAGCTGTTGTGGTGGTTGTTGTGTGAATTGGGATCTAATTAATTTGAATTGCTCCTATAAGAATGTCTTCCTGGATCAGACCAAAGACCCATGTAGCTGTTCCCAACAGCAGCCAGCCAGATGTTTTGGGGGGAAGCTCCTAAGCATGGCATGAAGCTGATGGCCGTGCCCTGTTTGTTCCCAGAATCTGATATTCAGAGATATACTACCTCTGTACACGGAGAGTCTAGTTAGCCACCATAACTAATGGTTGTTATCCCCTCATTCCTTGGTAAAACATTTGTTCCAAAAAGTTCACAGTCACAAAGGAGAAGGCAAGCCATTCATAGCACAAGGCTAGAGTCAAGCAATAGTTTTTTAAGAGAGCTGGCAGTAATTTGAAAGAACCATCACTTCCAGTGGTGTACAGTACACACATTGATGTTCTCCCACTGTTGTTTCTGGTCCAACACGTTTTTGTGTTTGTCAGACCAGATGACTGGAGGTGAAAGTGGAGCTGTGATCCCTCCGTCAAACTGTGGTCAGTTCTCTAAAAGCAGTCCTGGTTGGTCTCCAGTCTGAAACAACATGCTTCCTATTTGGAACCTAGTGTTGCCAGTTACATTAATCTTTGCAGATGGAGCAGATATTGTAAATTCTGCTAAGGGTTATGTTGTTGTTAAGGCTGTCACCCAGTTTAAAAAAAAATCTTAGCTGATTTAAGGCCCAGTCCTATCCAAATTTCTAGCACCGCTGCAGCCACAATGCAGCCCTGAGGTAAGGAACCAAACGTTCCCATATCTTGAGGAGGCCTCAGTGACTGCCTCCCCACCAAATGATGTAGCACATGCTCCATTGGCACCACTACACTGGCCCTGGAAAACTGGATAGGATTGGGCCCTTACTGTGCAAGCCTGAACATGTTTATTCAAAAGTCCAACCATCTTCAATGGAGATTACTCCCAGACAAGTGCACATAGATTGCACCCCTAATTTCTGGATTACATTGGTTTATTAATAAAAAATGGTTCTGAAGCATATAGTTTCTAGATTATGAATGTAGTAGGCATCATCTTAGAAGAGGCATTCTCTCCTGTGTAAGAGAAAAGAGGGAACGCCTCTTTAAGACAGAACTGGCCATCTGCAATTGTTATCCATACTTGTATTTACAAAAATTGTGGGTGGGTGTGTGCGCACTTAGGGTTCATTCAAAATGATGTTTAATCAATTAATCCAACAAATAAATCAATTAAACATTGTAGCCCAAGTTGTGGGGGGATTTAGGGCCCAATCCTATCCAGCTTTCCAGCACTGATGCAGTCGCAATGCAGCCCCGAGGTAAGGGAACAAATGTTCCCATACCTTGAGGAGGCCTCTGTGACTGCCTCCCCAACACAGGAAGTAGTGCATACCCCATTGGCACAGCAACAGCAGCAACAGCACTGGAAAATTGGATAGGATTGGGCCCTCAGTAGCTACTACCATGTTCTCCTGAAAATAAGACACTGTCTTATATTTTTTTGGGCTCAAAAAAACACACTAGGTCTTATTTTCTGGGTAGGTCTTATTTTTTTTAATGTACAACAATCCACAATCATTCATGTACAACAGTCTACATTTATTCATGTACAAAAATATACCGTGCAAAAATATCCCCTCGGCACCCAGGAGGATGCCTGCCTGCCTGTCTACTCAGAAGTCAGTCCCTTTATAGTTAATGGGACTTACTCCCTGGAAGGTGTGGAGAGGGTGTCCCCTAAGCGCCCAGGAGGATGCCTGCCTGCCTGTCTACTTAGAAGTCAATCCCTTTATAGTTAATGGGACTTACTCCCTGGAAGGTGTGGAGAACCTCAGAGCCCAGTAGGCAGGGTTGCCTTGCTTGCTGCTTCCTGCCTCAGCTCCTCCTCAGTGTCCTCTGCCCAAGGCAGCACAGCAGGTGCTTTCTAGGTGGTGCACATGGGAGTGCAGCGTTCCTGGTCATGTTGTCCACCCACCCCTGCCCAAGGACCCCTTCTGCCCCCCCTCCTGTCCCGACCTGATCACAACTAGGTCTTATTTTGGGGGTAGGTCTTATTTTCGGGGAAACACGGTAACTTCAAGGCTGTTACAAATCCTTTCCCAGTTCAAGATTTCTGAATGATGTTCTGTGAAAAGGTGTCTGCTCTTCCCCAATTTTCAGCGCCCCACCTGGGTCTTCAAGTCTAAAGAGCTGATGTTCAAATCCTCCTCATCTATTCCTGAAGGCAGCTTGGTCTACATCAGTGAAGTGAGTGAAGCTTTCTTCCGGACTGAAGGAGGATGGAGTCGGCTTCTGGTATGCTCCCTTGGCAGGGATTAGTAGACATTGGTAACTTCAATAGTAATCCCATAAAAGAATTTATGCATTGTTTAATGACTATCTGTTCAATATTGTTGATGTGCATGGTTCATTCTGATTCTATATTTTAAATGAGGAAGGAATGTTTTCCTTTTTCTCTTCCCCAGGTCAGCTTAGCCGATGACCCAGGGTGGGGGTATTTTTGGCTTTAATTGTGTAGCTTGGCTCACTTAATTGAGTTATCTGACTGTGATGATAGCTGCTAACATATAAGAGTACCTTCGATGCTCTCTTTATTCAAAGGGAAAGGTGGAATATAAATCACGTACATAAATAAGAGCAAATAATCATTTTCATCCTTATTCCTTTCCAGTTCAGTCCTAAATTATCCCTGTCTATCTTTATCTCTTGATCAGCTGGCAGATTCTGAGTCTCCATTGATCGGTGATGACCCTTTGGTGTCTACAGATAAAGATTGGGTGAGGAATTCTCTCAGTATCTGATACTGTGCCAATACATGCTTAGTGGTTCTGTTTTCCAGGAGTTGTCACCCCTGGATATTGCCCTAGCAGAAGTAGCATTAAGTGCCTTGCACAGTGAAGTAGGGCAGAAGGATGAGAATTTTGCCCCCTCTAAAAATGTACTGTACCTTTTTCGGCATCTTTGTCACCTCCCCTACATCAACTTGGGGCTAAGCTGGAGTGTACATGGAGTTTCATGATACTTTTGCCAAGGGGCTTTGCTTTTTTAACTGAAAGCAACCTCAGTAGGCAGTAGGTCTGAGGAGCAGGTGAAGCAAGACTTTTAAATCTCTCAGGCCCAAATCTTAACCCACTTTCCAGCACCGGCATAGCAGTGCCAATGGGACATGTGCTGCATCCTACAGCTGGGTGGCACTCACAGAGGCCTCCTCAAAGTAAGGCCCTGATGTCGATGCTGGAAAGTGGGTTAGGATTGCACCCTAAGTCAAGTCATTTTCAGTCAGAATCACCCTCCCAAAGCTGCTTTTCATCTTGCAAGTGTGAAGAC
This sequence comes from Tiliqua scincoides, assembly GCF_035046505.1. Taxonomy (NCBI): domain Eukaryota; kingdom Metazoa; phylum Chordata; class Lepidosauria; order Squamata; family Scincidae; genus Tiliqua; species Tiliqua scincoides. Next base: position 83,695,553 of record NC_089825.1, on the reverse strand, counting down.
TTCATATCTTTTTTCCTCCATGGATGGGATATAGCTGGGGGCAGGGTATGTTTTTGAAAAGACACGTTCAGAAAAGAAAGTGTTAAGAAAGGAAAGTCTCCTGTTGCAAACTTCAGTCTATTTGCAAAATAGACTTCAGACTATTTGCAAAAGTCTGCAAATAAGGCAGACTTATTTTCTGCCTTAAAAACATTTGAAAAAAGAAGCATGCAGCTCCTGTGTCATATCTAGTTTGGCTCTCAAATTAGGTTATTAAATTGGACATGGGAGCTGGAAGAGTAACAGACTATTGGGCTCAGCTGCCAGCGGAACTTGTGTTCCACTGTGGGTGAATCCGGCAGTGATGATGTGCACTGGATCCTGTCCCCTCAATCAGCAGCTTTCGTGCCCCCTTATTCTCCTCAGACTTATGTTAGCAAAATAGCTGGTGCAAGTCCAAGGATATCCATTGTGGAGCAGGAGGCTTACTGAGGTACAAGGGAATTTAAATCCCCTTTACCTTCCAAAGCCTCCCGATCCACCCCGCCCCCGCTGGATACAGCACACTCCTTTTCAGCATGGTTTCACCAATTGGGGGGGGGGAGGATAGGATGGAGCTGTAAGAGAAATATTTGCTTCCTTAAATCTGAATAATAAATAGTAATAATGCATATTGAAGAGCCAGGAAAAATTTCGCTTTGGATCAAGAATGACATGGAACAGAATGTCAAACTTTCTTGACACAGAATTTTCTGAGCCCTGATAGTTGTTTTATCCAACATTTTAACCTGCCAACTAAATGGACTGATAGCACGTATGGTTTGGTTGCATCTAATACAAAAATTGTATCTTTCATATTATTTTGGTAGGACGAGAAGGATCAAAAGCAGATTAAACATCACCGGGACTCTACTCCAGCCTCCATGGCTCGGATCACAAGACCAGTAAGATCTGTAACCAGGCCTGCAATTGTTCTTTCTACCTTTTTTTAGAGTGGGGGGTTACACTTGCCAAAATCCGCTTACAGCCAAAGACATACCCTCCACAGCACAACAACCCTCCTTCTGTCCAAACGCAGCAGTTCAATTTCACTCTTCCCAACAGCCACTCCTCAGCTTCGAAGGGACTGTAGTGCTGTCATCATCATCACCTCTCTCCAGGTTTCCTTAGTGCATAGCTAACAGTGGATGAGATGATGTAGTGGGAGGAAGGGCACTTGTGTACTGCTTATCTACCATGCATGCATTCTTGGCTCACTGTAAAACATCTATATGCTGTATTTGGGCAAGGCTGAGTTATGACTGTGATAGCTCTGCAAATGTGATGAGCATCCTGTATAATGTCTTAGGACATTCACAGATATACTAGCTCCCCAGGGTCAACTTCTGAAATAATGCTGATGGCTGCAAAATCTACTGGCTGCTTGTCATGACTTTCAGAAATGCTCACGCCCTCGCATTTCTTTGATTAAAAATTAAGGGCTGCTCCTATCCCTTACTATACCAGCAACAGAATATTGGCAGTGCTGTTTCTGTGTGGCAAGTGAACATTCAGTTTGCTTAGGATGAAAGACAAATTCTCAGAGCTTGGGGTAGAAGATTAGATGTGAGTTTAGCAAGCAAGGAGCTGGAGTGGTGGAGTGGAGTCAACGAGGATCTCATGGTTTCTATGTTGATTTTAACTAACCAAATATTGTACATTTGTGGATGAAGGTCTCTAGAAGGACTTAAAAGTGCCATCATGGTCTGCTGTCCTAGACTTCTGTATTATCTTCTGCTCATTATTTGTATTTTTTGGAATAAAACTGAACCTTTGACATAATACCGCAGAGATTATTGCCCTTGCAAGAAAGGGGCAGTGACTCTTGAACCTGCAAGCTTTCTAATTCTGCACAGAAAAAATAAGGCAAGAGTATCAAAACAAAAGGCCTAAGGGTCTCCAATACAATCCATACTGCCCTTATCGCACTCCACACAAATCAGCAGTTTTCAGTGCCAGAAAAACTACAGGTGGCAGGCTGATGCTGTAACAAGAATGTTCATTGCTGAAATGGCTCCCCATGACAGTAAGATTCTCAGGATGCCTGAACTGTGCATCAGATTGTACATTCTACATACCGTCTACAGTAATCAACTGTAAAATTCATGATGTAGGATGCAAAATTAAAATGGCACCATGCTGGCTATTCTGATCAATAAAGCCAGCTCACAGAAGGCTTACAGAGCTTCTGGATATTGTTCAGGCTTTGACTGAGTCTTGTTGAATGTTTTTGTTTCACCATTAATTCTGCCTCACCAGTAATCATCTCTCTCTAGAACCAAAAGGATGAAAGACAAGCAGCAGCTCATGTAATGTCAACTAGAATCTCACAGAGGATTCCTTCAGTAAGTTCCATAGGAGGTGAATGTAAATCAGATAATTGGTAGAACTGTTTGCCTTTTTAACATATTGCATACACTGGGTGGGACAAGAAATTTTTTTAATGGAAAAATGTGGTGTAGCGCAACCAGGAAAAAAAACATTGAAAAGCAGACTAACAAGACAAGTTCAGAAAGGTAGAACTTGCTATGAAGCACACACCAATCTTATCTCTTCCTTTTGCAAGGCATACTGGGAAGCTCAGACTCATGAAATTGCGAAAGCTAAATGTGTTACAGTTCATTACGAACCTGTGGGCCAGAGTGGTAGAGTTGGCAGTGCCTGACCCCTGCACTATAGGTTGTTAGCCTATGCTTTTTTCTTGCAGAAGACAGTTCTATTTTCTTATCTGTTCAGTATATCAAACCAGACCTTTTTAGCTTTAAAACAAAGCCATGTCTCTTCTTTAAAGATTAAGTTATTGGGCATTCCAAATTTAAACCTGGCTGTATCCGATTTAACTGTCACAGATTTCTCCACAGGACCCTGGGAACAGTAGATTTGGGGAGAGTTCAGAGACTTCTTCATAAAACTATACTTTGCACAGTTCCTTTTCTGGAGCCACAACAGTTAACTGAGGGTCCAATACAGTCTGGCCCCTGTACCAGCACTGAGCTCCTGCACCAATGCTGGGTGTCATAAACACACCATAGAAGGACATTTATGGTATCTGGTAGGGAACACCAGTGCTAGGCCAGCGCCAGTTGGTGCTGGGCCCCAGTGTGGTGCAGATGGCTGGTTGGCACTCCTGCAGTGCTGGTAGGAGGTAAGTCTTTTTGGGGTGGGGGGGGATGGGGAGTGGGTGGAACAGGGCAGCGAGAGGGGAGGATCAGGTCCAGGAGGGGTGTGGGATTGGCAGAGGAGGCCTCCACCAGATCCTGTGCTCCATGTCAGACTGAAAAGCCAGCACAGACTGGAGGAGACCCATTGTGGGGCTTATATCCTTACTCAGAGCGAGACCTCTGGCAGCTGCTGCTGTTATTCAGGGAGAGCTCTCAGGCAGCTGCTGCAGCACCCATAGGATACAGCAGTAGTCATTTTGGCTTTGCTGCTGCTCTAGCGCCAGGCAGCCTAGGATTGTGAATGAGTTTCAACTTGTAGTGTAAATTCAGCTCATTGAAGATATGGGGTGGAATCTGGAAAGGCCATTATGTGGAGGTGAGGATATGGATAGCTTCTTCTTTGACTGATCAAGGAACTGCACTGACAACTCCACTCTGTTGAATCAAGTCCTCCTTCTTGGGTGCAATGTATTCAAAATCTGTCCACTTTTCCAGCTCCACCTAGTGGCCCTCAACGTCCCTTTAACTGGTAATATGGATGGGATCCGCGGTGCTGACCAGCAGTGCTATCGGCAGTCACAAGAGGAGAAGCTCAATGGAACATTCCGGGCCTTTCTGTCCTCGTCCACTCAGAGCCTTGTCTCAATAGTGAAGAGAACTGATAGAACCCTGCCTATTGTCAACCTTAAGGCAAGTAACAACACTCTGTTGACTATTCCTGAACTGATATTGGGCTCTTTCCTTATTGGAGGCACTTGCTTAACAGTTACTTTTTGTAGTTTGTGATGTAGTTACCACTGAGGAGTCTGTGGGCAGTTGCTAGGAAACTGGTGGTTGCGCTGCTGTAGTGTAGTGACTAATGGCCCAATCCTATCAAGCAGTTGTGCTGGTGGAACATGTGTTCTGCTGGTGCACGCTGCTGCAAAGCAGCCATAAAGCGCTTTGTGACAGTGCAAGCAGCTAGTGTGCTGGTGGGAAGGCTGGAACGTTCCCACATGTGCCAGTAGATTCCGGAAGCCTGCCAAAGCAGATAAGCCCAGCACAGGGGTACAATAGGGCAGGGGGAGGGCTGGAACAGGGTGGGGCAGAACAGGGAGGGGGGATGGGTGCATAGGGCCAGGGAGGAGGGCTAGTTCAGTGGCAGTGCCCACCAAATCTAAACCCTCTTCCTAGGCCTGCATGGGTCAATGCAGACTAGCAGCAGCAGCAGCAGCATCGCTGGGGCAGGTCCATGTTGTCCTGTTGTGGCTGCTGCAGCTTACCTTGGGGCAAGGGGACCAGTGTTCTCTTACCCTGAGGAGACCTCCAGCAGTCAAAACCTCCCTGCAGGATGCAGTGGAGGCTGTGCTGGCATTGCTGCATCAGCATGTGAGGGTTTCAGAAGGATTGGGCTGTAAGTGACTGGGCTACAAATCGGGATTTCCCTGGTTCAAATCTGCTCTGGCCACAAATTCTCACTAGGCTGGCTTAGGCAGGCTGCTCCCTCTCAGCCCCTGCTGCAGTACAGGTATAACATTAATAATACATTATGGGGTTGTAAGGATAACATCAAGTTAATTCAAGTGAAGTGCTTGGCACACTCGGAAATCTATGCAAGTGTCGAATATTGACTGCCCTGTGTTTTTCTTCTCTATCTTACAAGAAGTGTTGGCAAAGCCTTCATTTGACCCCTGAGGACCCTACCTGACTTTCTACATTTTTCTAAAAAAAAAAAGGGGGGGGTATCTTTTTGTAGGTGCCTTGATGATGTCTTTAGAGCCGATTATCTGAAATGTGAGGCTTGAAGGGTCTGCTGATTTACAAACCAGCTTCATAAATATTGTTTCTGCTGCAGGGTCAGCTATTGGCAAAGAGCTGGAGTTCCCTCTTCAATGGTAAAGACACTTCCTACTTCAACAGCAAGAGGTTCCCCATCTACACATTCAGTGGGCAGAATGTCATGACCGATCCCATGTGGTAAGCATGGTGTGGGAAGGAAAAAGCATGCACTGGGGTATTAGACTGTCGAAAACACAAACTTGTTCACCAGCTGCCCTGTAAGTGTGAAGATAAAAAGGGATTACGCCTAGTTGGGGAGCATCGCTATGGGGTGGGATAGTGATGTCTCTATGACCCATCAGGCCCTCAATTCAAAGTTCAGTTCAGCAGTCAATATGACTGCTTGTTCAGCATGCAACTCTCTCAGCTTCATCCTCCACATCTTCCACCCATCTGTAGTACAGGGATACTACTGATAAGCTTTTTACAGGCTTGTTGTAAGAATTACTGATGGGAAAGCAGCACATTGTGTGAAGACCATTATTAGGGCTCACATGCTTGTTTTTACCTAAGTAAATAGCCATGGGGGGGTCTGATCTGGACTGGGATTGCAGCATAGGGAAAGAGGGCTTTAAAGAACTAAGAGCCCTGCTGGATCAGGTCAAAAATGTGGAGTTCCCTCTTCAGTGGTAAAGACATAGCCTACTTCAACAAGAGGTTCCCCTCTACACATTCAATTTAGTCCAGCATCCCGATTTCTACAGTGGTGTACCAGCATTCACTCTTTGCCCCCATCATGATCCCAATCTGGATCAGCTGCTCTTTACCTGGAAGGAAACCTCCCACTGGTACCATCTCGATTGGCATCCCATGGCTGTTAACATGTGCGGGTAACATAAAGCATGTGGGGAGATGGTTTGCAGGGAGCTAAGTATTGCATTTGAGGGATATTCATTGCCCTTCACCTATACACCCCTTTTGCAATTAAAATCAGACCCCCTCCACTCCATTGTTTCAATGTCCTTGGGAAGTTCCATATTCAAATATACTGCACAAAACTTCTGCAATTTATCTAGTTTGACCTTTAGAGCAGCAGATGGAAGCAAGGATAGTTGTTAGGATTGTGTGGCCTTCTTGCACATTACAGCTGAACTCTTCTGTCCTTTTTTTCCTACTGTATGTTTAGGACTCATAAGGCAGTCTGGCATGGCATCAAGCAGTGGGGAGGTCAGTCCTCAAATCAAGACTGTCAGGACTGGCAGACAGCATCTAGTGAATCAGAGGGCCTTGCATCACCCCCAACTGGAAGCAAATTCCCCACAGAAGAGAGGCACAGCTGTTCAGAGTCCCTGATCGTTCTGTGTGTGGAGAACGCCTTCACAAGTTTTCATATGTCTTGAGCATAATGTCAGACTGGCAAGGAATTCAAGAAAGATCTGGTTGCTGCTAAGCCTGGACTGAGTTGAATGAAAGAGGCCCAGGCCCCTAAGACCCTGAGGTGGAAAGCATAATCATTCATGTCTCCACATTGTCTTAGGGAAAAGGAGCACATGAGAAAGTAAAGCCATGCATTGCCAGCATCACTGCAAATTGATCTGTGTGCGCAACCTGTGCAAGAATGACAGCTGGTAGCCACCAGATGCAAAGGGTCCCATTTGTCTTTTGCTGCTTCAGCACATGTGTAGATGTCCTTTTATAAGAAATGTCTCCCTGGTTTGTAGAAAAGCAGCAGAAAGATGAAATGGGTATTCAAAAACATTTTAAGGGAAGCTGTACCTGAAAGTGAGAAGACAGCATGTAGGATGCCAGCACTTGTGCCTTTTTGGCCATTTTCCCCTACTGAAGCATTGCTTTTCTGAAAAGCATTGCAAATTAGCTGAAAACAGAATTATACAGTGATTCCGCTCAGCACTTATTAATATAGCTCAATGTTACCTGCAATGGCCTTCCCCCGACCAAAATCTTTCTATGTTTATTCACAAGAAACTCCCAAGCAGCAAAGATCCTCCGCTGACTTAGAAGTTTTGACCTTTTATGGAAGACCATTGCATTTCAGTGTTTTCTATGCTGTTCTCCTGTATTTTTGTAGGCTTGACCAATGGCAACCTTTTTCCTTGCAATAAAATGTAGTTCTATTGACAATGTGGCCAGGCAAAATGCTACTGAGGTTTCAAGGGCTCCTTGGCCTTTAATTAAAGCCATCTAATTTACAGGTCTGTTGCTTTCTGTTCAGCATGTGGGGGGGGGGGGGTTAGTGATGAATTGGCCTTTAATTTAGCCAGTGTCTGTTCCCCAGGAGGGGCAGTGGTTTTTTCCTTCATTTTTTCCCCCTCTTCCTGCACTAGTGCTACTGTTTTTCATTGCTTTGCTATGGAAGGAAAATATACTAGAAATCCAATAATTACCCCACCCACCACTGCTGTAGAAAACAGAAGTTTACTAGTTAAGGGGCTTCCATCTTGCAATATCCCATACTCTGTGCTAAAAGTGGTCTAGTGAATGGCATAGCTAATGATCGTGTAGCCTGGTGCCAAGCTCAAAATGTTGTCCTGGAAGTGATGTCACAACCGGAAGTGATGTCATGCCTAGGCTTTTAAAAAAGTGAAAATTGGAAGGAACCCACGTCCTCCCACCAGCAGTTTGCCACCCGCTTGCTTTGCTGCCTCCCCCCAGTTAGTGGCATAGCTAAGGCATCTACCTGCTACCTGGCGGTCAAAGAAGATTTGTAGCCCCCCCCCCAGACAAAATTTAAGTAAATAAAAAGTGTGCCCGATTGGTTCAAGACACTGTCATGAGAACATGTCATTGCAGCATGTCAATAACATAATAACATACCATTGGCTTTCAGAACAATCAGACTCATAGGTCAGTTTTGAGTTAAGAAAATCCACTTTGTTCCATAAGGCAGTTTTCATTTTCTGGTTAACTGGCCATAACTTTTGACAGAATACAGATATTCTAGTGTGGTTTTTTTCATTGCATTCTGCATTAAATTACCTTTCCATGTTAATGATATATAACATGATGGTATTATTCATACATACCAAGATTTTCACAATTTTGGTCACTTGCGTCAAGCTCAGCTTGTTGCCCCCCTAAAGCTTGATGCCCGGTGCAACTGCTACCCCCTGCACATCCTTAGCTACACCACTGGGTCTAGTAAGATCTGTAGCAGATACCCTATTTCAAACTCTATCCATCAAAGAAGTAAGTTCCAGTAGGATGCAGAGCTGGGCTTTCTATCACAGGACTAAAGTAAACTAGACACCTGTTGTGTGAGAAGAGCATGCCTGATTTTTCTGAGGCAGAGAACACAAAGGGGAGGTCTGACTCAGACTGGGACAACAGCAAAGGGAAGAGAATTTAACCTTTACTCCTCTCATATTCCTGATCCAAGTAGGTCTTTTCTCTTGTGGCTGCTGTTTGCCTCAAGAGAAAAGTGCCTGTTGATGCCTGTGGAAAGAATGTTAGGATCTTCTTTACACTGGGCATGAATTTTAGTTATCATGTGTGATGATTGAACTCCCCTTGCCCCCTTATTTTCTCTGTTTCCTTTTGAAATCAGCACCATTACAGAAAGACTGTGAGACCTGGCTGAAAGGTTGTTTTGTGGACTGCTTGTCTCCTTTGGCTGACCACCTGGGTGATATAAGCATGTGCTGATCCACTGGGCACTCCAGGTAACCCAACAAGGTCAAATGCCCAAGTATTATTATTAACAGTATTTATATACCACTTTTCATTTGAAAGTTCACAAAGCAGCTTACAGACAAAATCAGACAAACAACTAATGGCTCCCTGTTCCAAAAGGACTCACAATCTAAAAAGATGCAAAAGAACACCAGCAGACAGCCACTAGAAAAGACAGTACTGGGGTGAGGAGGGCCCAGTTACTCTCCCCCTGCTAAATAAAAGAAGAGCACCCACTTAAAAAGTGCCTCTTACCCAGTTAGCAGGTGTTAATGGTCATAAAACCTCATCAGACCTAAGTTACTTAAAGTCAAGCCAAGAATGTTTGTGTGCATTCCAGCTTGATACCCCACAGCGTTCATCTGTGCATAGTTAAGACCACCCACATTCTCTGAGTTTGGAGAGGTGCCGTAGAGTCCAGAAAATTGACTTTCGAGTACGCACAATGAAACACATTTTGCATTAAGTTTTGTCTACAATTGCATGCTGTACTTTTACTAAGATCCATACTCCGGCTCTTCTGTTGCCTAAGCCATTTTCTGTGAGCCTACCTACTTATTCTTTTTTCCTTCCACCTTGTATTACCTCCCTCTCCCCTTTTATTTTTAATAAAAATGTTTTTATGTTTTAAGTCTTCACCTGCCTGTTATCAGTTGAACTTGACCAGAGCTTTGCCCCAGCCCTCCTGGACTACTGGCTACACACTACTGACTAGTTTTGGGGGGATTTTCCGTGAAACCAGCAGGGAGCGTTCGGGGATGGGTTAGCTCTAGCTAACTTTGACCTCATGGTAACAATGGAATCTACCCTTTTGGTTCTGGGGAAAGGGGCACACCTGGTGGGAAGGAGGGCATCAGCACCAGGGCACTACTACCCCGACCATCGTGCCACATTTATATTCTTCTAACTTATTGTATTCATTTAACTTGTTTTGCAGATTCTAACTAATATTTGAAATGGTACACTATTTGCGTTCACTACTTTGTTGCCTTCTAGAATAGAAAGCTAGTAACTAAATATCAAAAATAAAAGAAACCAACAGCTTTCTCTATAGGGCAAAGTCCAGGGCATTTTTAAGGACTTTCTGCTTGTGGCTGCCTGCCAGCAGGGGTCCCAGCTAACAGCCAGATGAGGACCCACTCCAGTCAGAAGGCTCACCTGGCTGAACAGGGCCAACCCCTGAGCCATCACTACTAGTGGCAGGAGTAGCACCCAATCAAGGGGCCCCATGTAGCACCCAATCAAGTAGCACCCATCAAGGGGCCACCATGTGGAGTGGTGCAGGGCTTTCCCAAGGTCCTGCCGCAACCCAGTGCAAAAACGGCAGCTATTGGCAAACATTTGCTGCCCTATCCCTACATCTTTTTTGTATGGTGGATAGGGATTGTGTTCTGCCCTGAAAGGTTTTCCCAACTGAGGCTGCTGTTCCCTGTTTCCTCAGTGAATGGGAAGGAAGGGGATACAACCAGGCAGGCATATTTGTGAAGATGGGGATGTAACCCCTGAGACCTGCTGCCCCAAGACTTTTTGGAGGGGGGGGGGGATTACATTCTACATGAGGAATTTCCCTTGTCTGTACTACTACTACATATTGGGTTGAACTTGTTCCTTATATGGTGGGGGAGGCAGGGGAGGCAGAGCCTCCCCACTGGAGTCCTTTGAAAAGCACCCCCACCCTGTGAAAGTGCACAAGCACCCACAACCCATGCGAGGAGGGAGGGAGTGCAGAGCGGGTTGTGGGTGGTTGGGTGCCTCACACAGCAGAGGCACTTTTCAAAGGGACCTTGAAATGAGGAAACAGATCAGGGAGGTGACAAGGAAGGACAGGGTTGTAATCATGGGGGACTTTAATTATACTCATATAGACTGGGTCAATTTGTGCCCTGGTCACGAAAAGGAGACCGGATTTCTTGACATGTTAAATGACTGTGCCTTAGAGCAGGGGTGCCCAAACCCTGGCCCTGGGGCCACTTGCGGCCCTCAAGGCCTCTCAATGCGGCCCTCAGGGAGCCCCCAGTCTCCAATGAGCCTCTGGTCCTCTGGAGATTTGTTGGAGCCCACACTGGCCCGACACAACTGCTCTCAGTGTGAGGGCAACCGTTTGACGTTGCATGTGAGCTGTGGATGAGGGTTCCCTCCACTGCTTGTTGTTTCACATCTGTGATGCAGTAGCAGCAGCAAAAGAAAGGCCAGCCTTGCTTTGTGCAAGGTCTTTTATAGGCCTTGAGCTACTGCAAGACCTTCATTCATTCATATAAGTTCCATCTTTAATATATTCATTTATGTAAACATGTAAATTTATTCAAATTTTAAATGTAAATTAGTTCTTTTTCCCCCCAGCCCCCAACACAGTGTCAGGGAGACCATGTGGCCCTCCTGCCAAAAACTTTGGACACCCCTGCCTTAGAGCAGCTAGTCATGGAGCTCATCAGAGGACAGGTGACTCTGAATTTAATATTGTGCAGTACTCAGGAACTGGTTAGAGATGTCAATGTTACTGAGCCATTGGGGAACAGTGATCATGCTGTGATCCGTTTCGACATGCATGTCAGGGGAAGAATACCGAGCAAATCTCTCACAAAAATCCTTGACTTCCAACGAGCGGACTTCCCTCAAATGAGGAGGCTGGTTAGAAGAAGGTAAAAAGAGTCCAATCTCTCCAGAGTGCATGGAGGCTGCTTAAAATAACAGTAATAGAGGCCCAGTGGAAGTGTATACCGCAAAGGAAGAAGGGCTCCACTAAGTCCAGGGGGGTGCCCGCATGGCTAACCAGCCAAGTTAGAGAGGCTGTAAAGGGCAAGGAAGCTTCCTTCCATAAATGGAAGTCTTGCCCTAATGAAGAGAATAAAAAGGAACATAAACTGTGGCAAAAGAAGTGTAAGGTGATACGGGAGGCCAAGCGAGACTATGAGGAATGCATGGCCAGCAACATTAAGGGGAATAATAAAAGATTCTTCAAATATGTTAGAAGCAAGAAAACCGCCAGAGAACCGGTTGGCCCTCTGAATGGTGAGGGAGGGAAAGGGGAGATAAAAGGAGACTTAGAGATGGCAGAGAAATTAAATGAGTACTCTGCATCTGTCTTCACGGCAGAAGACCTTGGGCAAATACCGCTGCCTGAACGGCCCCTCCTGAACAAGGAATTAAGTCAGATAGAGGTTGAAAGAGAAGATTTTTCAGACCTCATTGATAAAGATCAATAAGTCACCTGATGGCATCCACCCAAAAGTTATTAAGGAATTCCAGAATGAAGTTGCTGATCTCTTGACTAAAATATGCAACTTGTCCCTCAAAACGGCCATGGTGCCAGAGGATTGGAGGATAGCAAATGTCATACCAATCTTTAAAAAGGGAAAGAGGGGACACCCGGGAAACTATAGGCCGGTCAGCCTAACATCTATACCAGTTAAGATGGTGGAATGCCTCATCAAAGATAGAATCTCAAAACACATAGATGAACAGGCCTTGCTGAGGGAGAATCAGCATGGCTTCTGTAAGGGTAAGTCTTGCCTCACCAACCTTATAGAATTCTTTGAAAAGGTCAACAGGCATGTGGATGTAGGAGAACCCATGGACATTATATATCTGGACTTTCAGAAGGCGTTTGACACGGTCCCTCACCAAAGGCTACTGAAAAAACTCCACAGTCAGGGAATTAGAGGGCAGGTCCTCTCCTCAATTGAGACCTGGTTGAAGACCAGGAAACAGAGAGTGGGTGTCAATGGGCAATTTTCACAATGGAGAGAGGTGAAAAGCAGTGTGCCCCAAGGATCTGTCCTGGGACCGGTGCTTTTCATCCTCTTCATAAATGACCTGGAGACAGGGGTGAGCAGTGAGGTGGCTAAGTTTGCAGACGACACCAAACTTCTCTGAGTGGTGAAGACCAGACGTGATTGTGAGGAGCTCCAGAGGGATCTCTCCAAACTGGCAGAGTGGGCAGCAAAATGGCAGATGTGTTTCAATGTAAGTAAGTGTAAAGTCATGCACATTGGGGCAAAAAATCAAAACTTCCCATATAGGCTAATGAGTTCTAAGCTGTCTGTGACAGATCAGGAGAGAGATTTTGGGGTGGTGGTGGACAGGTCGATGAAAGTGTTGACCCAATGTGTGGCGGCAGTGAAGAAGGCCAATTCTATGCTTGGGATCATTAGAAAAGGTAGAGAACAAAACAGTTAATATTATAATGCCATTGTACAAATGGATGGTAAGGCCACACCTGGAGTATTGTGTCCAGTTCTGGTCGCAACATCTCAAAAAGGACATAGTGGAAATGGAAAAGGTGCAAAAGAGGGCAACTAAGATGATTGCTGGGCTGGGGCACCTTCCTTATGCGGAAAGGCTACGGCGTTTGGGCTCTTCAGCCTAGAAAAGAGACGCCTTAGGGGGGACATGATTGAGACATACAAAATTATGCATGGGAAGGATAAAGTGGATAGAGAGATGCTCTTTACACTCTCACATAACACCAGAACCAAGGGACATCCACTAAAATTGAGCGTTGGGAGGGTTAGGACAGACAAAAGAAAATATTTCTTTACTCAGCGTGTGGTTGGTCTGTGGAACTCCTTGCCATATAATGTGGTGACAGCATCTGGCCTGGATGCCTTTAAAAGGGGATTGGACAAGTTTCTGGAGGAAAAATCCATTACGGGGTACAAGCCATGATGAGTTTGTGCAACCTCCTGATTTTAGAAATGGGCTATGTCAGAATGCTAGATGCAAGGGAGGGCACCAGGATGAGGTCTCTTGTTATCTAGTGTGCTCCCTGGGGCATTTGGCAGGCTGCTGTGAGATACAGGAAGCTGGACTAGATGGGCCTATGGCCTGATCCAGTGGGGCTGTTCTTATGTCTCCAGTGGGGAAAGCTGTGCCTCACCTGCCTGCCTTCCCTCCCATCCCTGATACACACACACAGGACTCCAGTGGGGAGGCTCTGCCTCACCTGCCTGCCTTCCCCCCATCCTTGTTACACACACACAGGACTCCAGTGGGGAGGCTCTACCTCACCTGCCTTCCCCCCCATCCTTGATACACACACACAGGACTCCAGTGGGGAGGCTCTGCCTCACCTGCCTGCCTTCCCCCCTCATCCCTCACACACACAGAGTCTCTAAATCCATTCATTAGAAGTACTTATTTGCCACACTAACTGCCTAAAACAATGACAGGTATCAGGAGCAGGCACAAATAGATAATTCAAACTGCACCCTTTTGCACAGGCCTAGTGCTCATTGGTCCAGAGCGACGCCTGTCATCTTTCTCTCCTTGCCGATTGGCCAAGCATACCCATGTGCCCGCCCTCCACTACGAAGAAGAGGAGTACAGTGCGTGGGCGCTTCATTCTTTCTTTTGAAAGCTCCAATCGCGACCTGATTGGCGGGATTAAGCCCCGCCCCCTCCGCATTCGGATTTCTCCGTCGAGCGGCGATTGGTCCGGCAGAACGAGGGGTCGTCGCTGATTGGCTGGGCGCGTTTGAGCGGGCTGCGGCCCTTCGTTTGAAGTTTGCCTAGTTTTTAAAGTAGTTCCTCTCGCCTTTGCGAGTCGCTGCCTTCCCGGTCGCTTCCCGTTAGGACTCCGGTCGGCGGTTGGTGGGAAGGCTCGAGGCGAGCAACGGTCGTTTTGGAGCCTCTGTGTCCGCCTCCCCTCCCCCCATAGAGCTCAGTGCCAGCTGGGGTCATTCAGCTCACCCCCCAGTCCCCTCAGTGAGGCCCCAGGTCCTCCCCTCAGCCGCCATGGAGCTCGACGACTCCGTCTCTCCTCTCAAGGTGAGTCTTCCCCCCAGGCACGTTAACTTGGGGTGGGCTCCATTGAGGGGGGGATCGATATGCTTTCCAGTCTAGGCGCCTGAGGGAAGTAGGGCTGAGGCATAAGAACCACGCAGGGGATGGACAGGTGGAGGGATCATCTTCCCCCTCTCACGCAGCGCCAGAACCACTCAGATGGAGTGTCTGTGGAACTCCTTGCCACAGTATGTGGTGATCAACAGAGAGGATTGGGGGATGCTCTTTTCCCTCTCACTCAACACTAGAACCCCCCTAATTGAGTATCTGTGGAACTCCTTGCCACAGGATATGATGATCAATAGAGAGGATTGGGGGAATGCTCTTTTCCCTCTCACACAACACCAGAACCAGGGAACATCCACTCAAATTGAGTGTTCAGAGAGTTAAGGCAGACAAAAGAAAATAGTTCTTTACCCAGTGTTTTGATTAGTCTGTGGAACTCCTTGTGATGATGGCATCTGGCCTGGATGCCTTTAAATGGGGATGGGACAGATTTCTTGAGGAAAGCTACATCACAGGTTTCAAGCCATGATGGGTGTGTGTGACCTCCTAGTTTGAGAAGGAGTCTGCCTCAGAAGGCCAGGTGCAAGGGATGGGACCAGGATGCAGGTTTCTTATGGCCCTGGGTGCTCCCTGAGGCATCTGGTAGGCCACTGTGAGATGCCGGGGTCTGGACTAGATGGGTCCTTGGCCTGATCCAGCAGGATTCTTCTTAAAGTGCTTTCTGGGACAGTTCTGATCTCCTCATATCACCTCCCCAATCCCGTTTACAATAAAAAACCATTTGTTATTTTCTCTGTAAACCACTTTGTGAACACTTCTGTTGAAAAGTGATATATTAATAATAATAAATTTAAATTATTGTTTTTAACAACTTGTATTTGTCAAACCCCCATCACCAGCCACCTTGTTTTCCCCTCCTACACTTACCAGTCCTTCATCTGCTGTGGTTGGACACCCTCTCTTCTGTCTTTTCTGAAAAATATGTTATCTCTCGCTCCTTTCAAGTAAAGAGACCCTATTTCATACTCTAGTCATCAAAGAAGTAAATTTGAAGTAAATATGTGGTTCTTCTTTCCAAACCCCCAACATTCTGTCCTCGCAGCGTCCCTGTGAAGTCACCCGGACCATGAGGCACAGACCACAGTCACCCAGTGTTGCATAGATATTAGAATTTTAGCCCTTTGGGTTTAATATAATTGTCATTTTATTAAACTTACTTAAGAAAGAGACATTAAAACAATGCAGCATCAATATACCGAATAAAACAGTGGCAGAAGATGACCTAAAACTAGCACCAAATAAAAAGAACCTTACAAACACTCCAAAGCAACACAAACACTCAATTAGTTAAAAGCACAGGTGCAAATAACATCATTTTGACCTGTTGCTTAACAGAGTTGATGCCAGGCAGGCATCTGTGGGAAGGCAGTTCCATAACTGGGGGTGCCTTCACAGAGAAATTCTTACTAGGATTTCTCAGGATGGGTGGTTCTTCCCCAAACCCCTGCCATTCTGTCCTCACATCATCCTTGTGAATTCAGCCAGACCATGAGGCAGTGACTGGCCACAGTCACCCGGTGTTGCATAGGTATTATAATTTTAGCCTTTCAGGTTCAGTATAATTGTCCTTTTATTAAACTTACATAAGAGCCATTGTTGGAACAATGTACCATCATATACCAAATAAAAAAGCAACAGATGATGGCCTAAAATCTAGCACAAAATACAAAGAGCCATGCCAACGCTCCAAAACAATGGAAACACCCGTTGCAGTTAAACGGACAAAGAACATCATTTGAGCTCTTGCCTGAAACTTAACAGGGTTAATGCCAGGCAAACATATGTGATAGTTTCATAACTGGGGGTGCCATCACAGAGAAATCCTTAATAGTCACATGCCTGATTTCCAAACACCGAGGTGGGTTGCCAGAGAAGATCTCAATATCAAGATTGGTAAGGGATGTAAGCAGTCCTGTTAGAAGCTGTTTGGTTCATACTTTTAGTCTGGAATCAGCCCCATCCAGTAACATAGAGCACCGATGCTGTGCATATGTCCTAGCCCCTCATACCCAGTTAATTTTCCTACCATGTGCAGATATGATTTGGACTACCCACCTCACACAATTGGGAAAACTAAGGAGGATATACTTTCTGGTGCTAAAAAAAAAATCTGTCCCCAACCCCTATCTATATTCTTACTTATATTCATTACCACCTGTTCTATTATGATGCGTACAGTTTCTCTCACCCTGTCCCCCCTCACCCTGTCCCCCCTGTCTCACCTGTCACCCCGTCTCACCTGTAACCCCCCCCCCCCACGCTGTCTTCAGAATTAATGAGGGAGGAAGTTGGAAGCATTCTTATAGTCCACCGTCCTACTATTTGAAAGCAGGTGTTCTCATGCCCCTTAGATTCATATGTTCTCATATTTCTTCACTTGGGCATATGTTTTCTTTGTTCATGGGTACAGGAAAAGATCTAGTTTGACAAACTAGGCACAAAATGTCTTGTCATGGGATCTCTCAAGAGGGCAGAATGGAGCATGGTTTGGCACTTGGGCAGCATGACATCCAAACTAGGCATCTTGTTTCTACTTGTTTCTTAGTGTTGAGGTTGTGCTTGATTCTGTCCTAATTTCCATTATCTCTCTCACAAATTCCTGGTACCTTTAGTTTGGAGAGAGAACTTTGCAGACTTGGGGGTATTCCTTGAACCTGGCTTCCTTCTAGGGCAGGGGTCTCCAAACCCCGGCCCGGGGGCCAGATGCAACCCACAGCGAGCCTCTATCCGGCCCGCGGCCAGCCTCTTATCCCCTGAAAGCCTCTGGCTCACCTGACTGAACGTGACCAGAGCTGTGCTCTGATTTCATCTTAAGGGTGTTCTGAGGGCCGGAGTGGCTGAGTGAATGAGCCCACTCATTCATTTATTCATTCATCTAAGTTCCATCTCTAATTTATTTATTTAAATTTTATATTTAAAATTTTTTCTGGCCCTCAGCACTGCGCCAGATATTTAATGTGGCCCTCTGGCCAAAAAGTTTGGAGACCCCTGTTCTAGAGGCTGTGGACCTAGCAATCCTAACTCACTTTTTAGCACCGACATAAGGGCAATGCAGCTCCAAGATAAGGGAACAAGCATTCCCCTACTTTAAGTAGGCC